>NC_055962.1:36431199-36713699 GCF_018492685.1 Alosa sapidissima | reverse complement strand
TGCTACCTGAAAGAGCCTAAGGTCAGTAAATGCAACCACCTCTCTTTCCCACACTCACCCTTCATTCTCTCAATCTTCTGATGCCACGTTCTCTCTCTCTCTCTCTCTCTCCCTCTGTCTCTCTCTCACTCTCTCTCTCTCTCTCTCAATTTTTCAATTTCAATTTCAATTTCAATGGAGCTTTATTGGCATTACTCAATGAAGCAGTGTTGCCAAAGCAAACATATAACAAAACAACACAGATACAATATCTGTTTAAAAAAATAAAAAATACAAATAAAATACAAATAAAATAATAATAATAATAATAATAATAATAATAATAACAAAAGGATAATAATTAAAAAGAGAAAATAATAAATGAAATGTATAATGATACAGTATTACTATATACTGTATATTTATCAATGTGCTATCATGGGTATTGGTTATTGATATAAAGCAAAGCATGTCACAATATGGGTCACTCACTTCCTCGATTTATGACATGTTAACAGGTACTGCGCAGCGAGTTTTAAACAACTTGTATGCTCTCCCAACAAGTATGGGAGCTTGTCTTCATTTTCTAATAGTTCAAACTGAGGTATAATTTGGCTGAATTGAAGGAAATATTGGTTCCTGACTGTGTTGAATTTACTGCATTCAGTGAGGAAGTGTTTTTCATCTTCTACTACTCCCTCACTGCACTGCAAACACAGCCTTTCCTCCCTAGGAAGCCAGGTTTGCCTGTGTCTTCCCATTTCTAAGGCCAGAGAGTGTTCACTTAATCTATAGGATGTTAGTAATTTTCTTTGTTTGTACTCGGTAATTTCTTTTAGATAAGATGCAAATTCATAATTGGTTTTGATTTTTTGGAAACATTTCAATTTGTTTGATTGTTCAATATTGTTTAGCCAATATTTGTAATATTCTTCTTTTGTTAATTTTTCGATATGTTTTAACTTTGCCTGAGACATGTCAGGTGTATTCAAATTCAAATTGTGTTTTGATATAAGATAATCAAAAGGATCTCTCTCTGGGTGGGTTCTCCTCTGTAGAAGGGCACTGTGATTCTATTCCTCTGGTTTTGAGGACAGTACATGGTGATAGAATTTGCATGCTCTTTTTTGAATATCAACTAATAGTGGATATCTTCCAAGTTCTGCTCTGCATGCAATATTTGTTGCATTCCTGTGTACCCCCAAGATGTTCTTACAGAATTCCAGGTGTAGTGTTTCTGCTGGGCTTTTGTCCCATAGCTCATAATTATCTTGATGTTTTATGCCCCAAATTTCACTGCCATATAAGATAATGGGCTTGATAACCGAATCAAAAATCTTTTGCCACAATTTGATAGGGGTGTTGTATTGGTATAGAGATTTTCTTATGCAATAATATGTTCTCCGTGCTTTGTCAACCAGGTCTTTAAAAGCCAGATTAAAATTGCCCGTGGAGGAAATATTTAGGCCCAAATAGTTATAGCTTGTCACTTGGGAAAGTCTGCTTTCACCAAGGGTGAAATTATATTTATTGTCTGTTGAACGTGTCTTTTTTTGAAATATCATTATTTTAGTTTTTTCTTTATTTATGGGGAGGTTCCAAATTTCAGAGTAATTTTCCAGGATTGACAGATTCTCTTTTAGCCCCTCCTCAGTTGGGGACAGAAGTAGGAGGTCATCCGCAAACAGGAGACATTTAATGTCTCTACCCCCAATTGTGACTCCTGATAGTTTGGATTTAGCTATGTCTGATGTTAGATCATTGATGTATAAATTGAAGAGTATAGGACTAAGACTACAACCTTGCCGAACACCTTTGGCTTGTTTAAAGTATGACGTTCTTTTATCATCGATTTTGACACAACTCTCTCTCTCCCTCTGTCTGTCTCTCTCTCACTCTCTCTCTCTCCCTCTGTCTCTCTCTCTCTCTCCCTCTGTCTCTCTCTCCCTCTCTCTCTCTCTCTCTCTCTCTCTTTCTCCCTCTGTCTCTCTCACTCTCTCTGTCTCTCTCTCTCTCTCCCTCTGTCTCTCTCTCCCTCTCTCTCTCTCTCTCTCTCTCTCTCCCTCTGTCTCTCTCACTCTCTCTCTCTCTCTCTCTCTCTCTCCCTCTGTCTCTTTCTCTCTCTCTCTCTCTCTCTCTCTCTCTGTCTCTCTCTCTCTCCCTCTGTCTCTGTCTCTCTCACTCTCTCTCTCTCTCTCCCTCTCACTCTCTCTCTCTTTCTCTCTCTCTCCTTCCGATCTCCATCTCCATCTCTCCCGGGCATCTCTCTGCCCTCTTCTCCGTCTTGTGTCTTTTTATCTCAGTGTAACACCAACAAGGTCTGATCTTTCAGCTGAAGGACGCACAGTCCCCCAAACAACTGTTCCCCTGTTAGTGTGTTAGCATTGGATAATGTGTGTATGTGTGTGTGTGTGTGTGTGTGTGTGTGTGGCTGGATCCCTGGAGTGGAACACTGAGGGAGGGTCGCTGACCCACACTTGAACTCTACTGATGAGTCTGCTGTGTGCTCGACCCTCTGACCCCAAGACTGGTATATATTTGCAGCCAATCACATGCCTGATCCTCTTTGTCTGTGCGTGTGTGTGTGTGTGTGTGTGTGTCTGTGTGTGTGTGTAGTTGGCAGAGCTCCTGACCCCTCTGGACGTGTTCCTGGCTCTGATGGCGGCCGCAGCTCATGATGTGGATCACCCCGGAGTCAACCAGCCCTTCCTCATCAAGACCAAACACCACCTCGCCAGCCTCTACCAGGTCAGGGGGGGGGGAGTGGGGGAGAGGGGGGAAGACAAGAGAGAGGAGGAACATGAGAAGGGGAGCGTAGGAGAGGGAGAGAGAGATGGAGGGAGGGAGAGAGGGATAGATAAATAGAAATAGTGAAACAACCCTCGTCATCAACACAGAACACCACCTCAACAACCTCTACCAGCTCAGAGAGAGAGAGAGGAAAGAGGGAGGGAGGGAGAGAGGGATGAAGAGTGGAATAGACTGGAGAACAGATGGGAAAGAGAGGGAAAGAGAGGGAAAGCCAACCAGCCCCGAGTTAGTGACACAGTTAGGCCCCGATGAGAACGACTGAGAAGATAAGGATTGTGATTATGGGAAGTGCTTATGGAAGACTAGATTAGATTAGATTGTCTTAGATTAGATTAGATTAGATTCAAGTTTATTGTCATTGTCCAGAGTACCAGTACAGAGACAACAAAATGCAGTTAGCGTCTAAACAGAAGTGCAAAAAAGCAGAAAAGTGCAAAGTGAACAGACAGGTGGTGCAGTGTAAACAGCATATGGCATATAGTGAATGTAATTCCAGGGAATTACGAGTGCATGAAAATGACGCTAGGACAGACATGGTGGTTGCACAGCTTAATAAAAGTTGATAGTTTAAAAGTAGACAGTTTAAAAGTTGAATATAGATTGGGAGTTGATCACACTAGTTGACTGAAAAGCCCAGGCTGCCAAACAGTTGTGGACAGAGGACACAATTGGCGGGAGTCATAGCTGATGACAACTGACAGTTGGATTGGTTCAAATATTTCATAGGGAATTATTGTAGTGAGGACTTTTATTTTGAAACAGCTTTGGGCAGAGGAAACAGTTGACGGGAGTCATAGTTGATGACAACTGACAGTTGGAATAGTTGAACAGTTAAAACGTACATATAGTGCAGTGTAGACAGTAGTATACAGTTTAGCAAGTGGCATGGTTTACAGTAGGGATACTATGTGCAGTGTATTAACAAACATTACAAAACATTATAAGAGCAGAATAAATATGGATATGTGCAGTATTAACAGTATAGACAGATATGTACAGTTGACTGTGTATTATAGTCTACAGCATGATAGCATTAACATTATAACAGCAGTAGAGTATTTGTATGTATAAGTGTGGTTACAGTATGTACACTTGTAATATAAATAGAATGCTATGGGTGCTATAGGGTAGTGCCACCTCCTTGTTGTCCCTGTCAAGTGGTCTATGGTTGTGGTGCAGCTCAACAGGCAAGGAGGCGTCAGTTAGTGTGTGTGTGTGGGGGAGGGGGGGGGGGGGGGGGTAGGGTTTCACCGAGGTGCAGAGTTAATATTCAGTAGGGTGACAGCCTCGGGGAAGAAGCTTCCTCTGAACCTGCTGCTCCAGGTGGAAAGAGACCTGTAACACTGCTGCTCGGGTGCACAGAGACCTGTAACACTGCTGCTCGGGTGCAGAGAGACCTGTAACACAGAGACCTGTAACACTGCTGCTCAGGTGGAAAGAGACCTGTAACAGGGGAGTTGGGGTGAGAACAGTCTTTGATGATGCTGTGCGACTTACGCAAGCATCGCTTGCCCTGGATGAGCTTTCTTGATCAGAGTAGAGGTGTTGAGGGTCCAAGAGAGGTCCTCAGAGATGTGGACACCCAGAAACTTGAAGATGGTGACACGCTCCACCTCAGTCCCGTTGATGAGGAAGGGGGTGTGTGTGCCAGCTTTGGACTTCCTGAAGTCCACAATGAGCTCTTTGGTCTTCTTGGTGTTGAGAGCCAGGTTGTTGTCAGTGCACCAGGATGTTAGGTGCTGGACCTCCTCCCTGTAGGCCGTCTCATTGTTGTTGCTGATGAGACCAATCACCGTAGTGTCGTCTGTAAACTTGACAATGGTGTTAGAGCCATGTACAGGTGTGCAGTTGTAGGTGAAGAGGGAGTAAAGGAGAGGGCTCAGCACACATCCCTGTGGTACGCCGGTGTTCAGGGTGATGGTTGAGGAGGTGTGGTTATCTAACCTAACATAAAGACAGTTATGTACAGCAAGGCTATTATAGTTAACGGAAACTAAGACTAAAACTGAATGTCTGTGTGTGTGGTGTGTGTGTGTTTGTGTGTGTGGTGTGTGTGTGGTGTGTGTGTGTGTGTGTTTAGAATACCTCTGTGTTGGAAAGTCATCACTGGCGCTCGACTGTGGGGATGTTGAGGGAATCAGGCCTGCTGTCTCACCTACCACCAGAGGAGACGTAAGACACACACACACACACACACACACAAACACACACACACACAAACACACACACACACACACACACACACACACACACACACACAACACACACACACACACACACACACACACACACACACACACACACACACACACACAGTAGCCTTGTGAGCATACACACATACCACACAGTAGCCTAGTGGGATTGAACAACAGATCTATGCACAACTTCATACACACACGCCACATTGTCGCGCTATAGGTCGGAATTGGCGAGTATGTAGAAGCCTTAAGCCTGTGGCCCTCATGTTGGTATGTGTGTGTGTGTGTGTGTGTGTGTGTGTGTGTGTGTGTGTGTGTGTGGGTGGGTGTTGCAGGCAGGACATTGAACACCAGCTGGGCTCCCTGATCCTAGCGACGGACATCAGCCGCCAGAACGAGTTCCTGTCCCGCCTCAAAGCTCACCTGGACCAGCAGGACCTCAACCTGGAGGACAGCCAGCACAGGCACTTCATACTGCAGGTATGCACACACATGCACACATGCACACACACACTCACACTCACACACACACGCACACGCACATCCACACTCACACACGACACACACACACTCTCACAAACAACTCATACACACACACACACTCACTCTCTCTTTCTTACTCTTTGGCTCTCTGCCCCCCCCCCCTCACTCTCTCTCTCTCTCTCCCTCCTCCCCCCTTCCTCCCTCTCTTTCCCAGATTGCTCTGAAGTGTGCTGATGTGTGTAACCCGTGCCGCGTGTGGGAGCTGAGCCGCCAGTGGAGTGAGAGGGTGTGTGAGGAGTTCTACAGGCAAGGTGAGTGTGTGTGTGTGTGTGTGTGTGTGTGTGTGTGTGTGTGTGTGTGTGTCTGTGTGTGTGTGTGTGTGTGTGTGTGTGTGTGTGTGTGTGTGTGTGTGTGGGAGCTGAGCCGCCAGTGGAGTGAGAGGGTGTGTGAGGAGTTCTACAGGCAAGGTGAGACTTCAGCCAATTATTTCACACCAGTACACCGTGTCTGCCCCACCACTGAGTGAGAAGAGCTGTGTGTGTGTGTGTGTGTGTGTGTGTGTGTGTGTGTGTGTGTGTGAGTGCACATGTGTCTGTCTGTGTGCCCATGTGTGTATGTATGTTTATGTATGGTGTATGTGCATGTATGCATATTAATATGTGTGTGTGTGTGTGTGTGTGTGTGCATGTGCATGTGGATGTGGATGTGCCTATGTCAGTCCAGGTGCATCTATATGTGATTGTGTAAGTGTGTGTGAGTGTGTGTTCTATGTCTGTGCGTCCCTGTGTTTGTGTGTGTGTGTGTAGGATGCCACCTCCTCTCGTCATTTCCTCCCTGCTCTGATGGCGCTGGAGGTGGCGACACAGGAAATGAGCCGACAAACAGGAAAGGAGCATTTCCTGCTGACGCCTGGCCCACTCACGTACCACAGCCCATCACACACACACACACACACACACACACACACACTCCTGATCGCACATACATGCTGATCAACATCATCAGATCATCATCAGATGTGACCACACACTCACACTCACACAATGCACACACACACACACACACAAACACACACACACACACACACACACACACACGCACACACACACACTCACACTCACACAATGCACACACACACACACACACACACACACACACGCACTCACAGTCACACAATGCACACACACACACACACACACACACACACACACACAATGCAAGGGGCTTGAAAGCAACAGTGTTGCACACAGTTGAAGGTCCTCCTCACATGTGTAAATGTACTCTGAAGGGCCACATAGATAGAGAATGGACTCCGTATGCTGGGTAAATACTTGTGCTTAGACCTTCTGAATTCTCTGCTGGCTGGTACACATCGGGATGGAGATACACACACACAAGTTTGTGTTAGTTGTGTTAGTAGAAGTTGTGTGAGACTTGAAGAAAATTGGGTGGGCCCAGATTAGACAGATCTTCATTGTGCCCAGTTGTGTGTGTGTGTGTGTGTGTGTGTTTGTGTGTGTGTTTGAGAGAGAGAAAGAGTGTGCCATGCCCCTCTCTGTGTCAGGAAGCTGAGGAGACGAGCAGGCTGCCTCAACACAATGACAAAATTGGACAGAACATCGGTCAACTATTAACCCTCGCCCTCCTGTCCTCAGCCAATCAGCACGCTGGGTTTAACCCCAAACCACCAGTGGGCTGCGTGCCCTTCATGACATAAGAGCAGGCTTGCTGACCCCAGGGAGGACAATTCCGGAGACACAAACTCATACGCACACACACACGCACACAGATACATTCAGTCTGCCGTTCAGGAGAATATTACACTCTGAATGTCTGATGTATGTATTATGTCATTTTAACCACACAGTGCCACTTGGTTTATTAATGTAGTCATTTTAACCACACAGTGCCACTTGGAATCACATAAAATAGTCTCAACATTTTCAAGGAATTCAAATTTCCTTCATGAAAAACTACCTCAGTACATCTAACATTGTTTTGGCACCCATTGCCAAGTGAGTGATAACGTCATTATAAGTAACCCACAATGTGATCACTTAAAAGGACCACGCAAACAGGGGTCATGTTTCATTCTAGAGGGGTTCATTTTGTGATGATGACAAGCTCACTGAATGCTATTCTAAAAACAATGATTTACTAGAGCTGTGGAGTCACACTCTGTCCCTTGGCCTGCCTCTCCCCCTAGTGTCTGGACATGGTATTGCATATCCTGTGAGTAAAAAAAAATAGGATATAGGATAGTCACTTAGCTACCAGGGTGCTCTTAGTCCATTTCCTGTTTTTAAGGGGTAGATAATAAGCTGGCCCTCTTTAAAGGTCAGAGCGTGTTAGATGCTTAAGCATCCTATCCCGCGAGCATTCCGTGCTGTCCGCTGGACTTCACTAATGGTGCTCCACTTCCCCCTCGTTTCTCTTCACAGGTGACCTTGAGCGCAAGTTTGACCTTGAGATCAGTCCTCTCTGCAATCAACAGTCTGACTCAGTTCCTGCTATTCAGATCGGTAAGTCCCTCGAGATCGGAACTCAAACTGTTCTTTGATTTACAAAACGGTGTTAACTCTGCACTGGAAGTGGCCACGGTACACTTGCATACTGAATGTGTATCATACAGTATGTTAAGGTCAGATGTGTCACTAAGCTTGTGGAAGCGGGATTTCCACCAGTGTCCCTCGCAACCAGTTCATGATTAACAAAAGAAGAACTCAAATACTAATCTGAATATGTGAACTATGCATATCATTAAGTAAGAAGATTTTTATGTTTTTATGTTTGTTATTTTTCTGGTATCTCAACAACAATATTTCCTAGATCAGCAAACTCTTTAAAAATCACTTCTGTGTAATATAGCAGAATGTTTCATTCTGTTGGACTTGAGTTGTCTTGCTGAAAGCACTGGTACACTCTTTCACTGACACTCACACCCTTGAGAGGCAGCCGAGGGCTAGCTGGTTAGCATGTAAACCTTAGTGGATATCTGGACAAAATCTGTTACAATTTCTAGGTCATTTTCAGATGTTTTAAACTTAAAAAAACGGCATAGCCTCTTACTTTACACACACCACACACACCCCACACCCTTCGTTTTTTCACACCATGCTCTGACCTCTGACCCCTGACCTCTCCTCCTGCTCAGGGTTCATCTCCTATATTGTGGAGCCGCTTTTCGAGGAGTGGATGCGCTTCACAGATGCCAGCGATTTGGCAGAGAGCATGATGGGACACCTGCGGAAGAACAAGGCACGCTGGCGCCAACTCAGGCAGGAGCCGCAACCAGGCTCCCCACTCCAGGAGGAGGCCGAGGGACCAGAGGATTCTGGGACGCCGTGAACCTCCACTCCAGACGGCCTTATTTAAAAAGGGGGGGGGGGGCACCTTTTTCCAAAACCTCCTTCTTCTGCTCCTCACTGTTTCTGCCCTGTAGCTTCCTGCCAGCTGAAGGCTTTGAGGGGTGTTCAGAGGAGTCATACGAGCAGGGTATAGTGCCCCCTGGTGGATGGAGGACCAAGCCTGATCGTAGATTGAGTTTGAAGCAGAGCGATGAAGCCAAATAAACCGGAAACCTCAACTTCACCTCTGACTAATGGATGTTTGAGGATTTTCCTTTTTTATTTCTTAACAAAAAGAAAAACACTTCTATAGTTTTTAATGGATTCTTTCAGGGGGTAGGGGACATGAAGAGCCATTCAAACACGTGTTTACCCACGATGCAACACTGCATCACTGGATGCAACTAAAAGGACTTTTTTAAAGGGAATCAGAAGTGAAGAAGCCAAAAAACAGTCAGCTGGACTGCACAAGATGAAAGCTACCCCAACACAGGAAGTAACTGAAGAAATACAAAGTGTACAGATGAATATAACCTTTCTAGAGGATCTTATAAACAAAAATAAATGACATTCCTACATATTTTACCTTTTTGTACAGCTTGCACTGACATTAAATGATAATTGATTTTAACTTTCAAACTCTTTCCATTGTACAGCCTTTTTAAAGGAAGCTTTGGAGAAGACACAAGACAGAGCGAGAGAAAGAGAGAGAGACAGAGAGAAAGAGAGAGAGAGAGAGAAAGGATTTTATGAAATGAAACATACATGTGCCAGGATTAGCATTGTGTTACTGTATATTGTGTACATGCAGTGGCTTGGAGAAATATTTAGCCCTCTGAGAGTCCTCACCATTTTCACGCTTATAAAAGATCCTTACACTTACTTTCACAATCGGTGTATTACTGCAAGCTTTTATGCAGTCGTATATTTACAAAGGCAATATAAATTATTTGTCTGTTATCCTTATAAAATAGTTAAATAAAAATAACTCAGATATCCTACCCAGATATCCTTTCATAAGTATTCAAACCCTTGTACTTTTGGCCAATCTTTATCAATGTGCCACATGAGGTGTATAGTCAAACATTAGCAATGCGTCAAAAAATACCATCCCTGTTGTAAAATACCATCCCTGTTCTAAGATATGGCAGTAGTAAAATGTCTCCATGGGGATATTTCGTATCTGCGGCAACTGGGAAACTTTTTTAATTTGAAGGAAAATTGAATGGTAACTAATTCTACACATAGCATAAAATGGAATATCTTTATTGTCATTACACATGCAACAAAATAGTTTGAAGCCACCATGCACAATGTCTTGAAAAACAATAAACAGGATTAAGTGAATATTCTGCAATGACTCAATGAAATCCCAAATTTGGGACATATTGCAGAATAATATACAATGATGGTTCTGTCTCACATCAAAACCGTTAAAGGTGCTGTGTCAAGATTACCAGTGCATTTTTAGTTTAAAACATAAATAGGAATATCAACAGGATGTAAAGAAACGACTGTTTTGACGTAATCTAAAAGAAACACCTACACTCTGTGTTGCACAGATATCCACTGAAGCTGGCATACAAACCAGCTTGCATCGGCCTGGCTCCCGTGGCTGTGTTCAGGCATACACCTTCAAGCCTCTTATGGCATAACATGGGTGCTGTAGCCTATCAAATATTAATATAAAGAGGTTGAATATTTTTGGTTTTGATTAATTTATTATTTTTTTAATCAACTTGCACTCTGTGCATTCAAAAATGCTGGTCTAGGGGCGGAGCTTAAGATGATGACAGACAGAGGAGCACAGTTAGCAGCGCTGTTCAACACAACCAATAGCAGCGCCAGCATCAGTTAGTCAACGTCAGTTAGTCAACGTCAGTCAGCAGAACCACATGGACATGTATTCTCTTTGGAATGGAGTAAGCAACTGTATTTAAAACCTTTGTTTATAATCAGTGTAGTATCAGCCAGAGTTTATACACAATGCAGCTAACACACAGGAAATTTACTGTAGGCCTACAGCATACGTTTAAACCAGGAAATGGTGATGAGCTTGAGGGAGGTTGAAAACATCTGCAAGCCACTGTACATTTATGCCCCTGGTTCTTGTGTTTCTTATGTATTGCTACCATCTTTCAAGTCAAGAGACAGAACCAGACAGAATGACAACTCCATTTTAAATACAAATCTGTCTTTATATTATACACTGCATTGTTTTTTTGACAGGTGATTACAGTTACAAACTGTAAACTAGCCTTAACATCAGCAAACATCTTTTTTTGTCAAGTGGTGTAAATGATTCCATGGTTCTTCTTTTTCTCTTTTAGTCTGATTATGTTAACAGGCACTGCCTGACTTTCTACTGCCACCACAAAGTTCATGTAATTTTCTTTACTTAATGGTTCTGTACAGGCACTATATGTAATGTGTCTTCAACACCTATATACGCTATTTTTTATCACTGACCATTTTTTAAGCAGGCCAACACTGTACACTGACATTATCCAGGTGTTAATCTTTGTCAACAAGAGTGAAAATCAGCACTGTTAGTGCGGTTCCAGTGTCATCGAAGTGTCAAACAGAGATAATCTCAAATTATTTAATAAATCAGGGCATTTTGCCCCCTTCAGATCAACTCATGAGGTTTAGGTCTCTCTGGAAGTTTCAGTTTTAGCTCTTTAGCCCCTGCATAACTTCCTTTGTTGACGTCCTTAAGGATTACATGGTAACAGTTGTCATAGTGATCACGACCCGGCAGAGTGCCATCTTCCAGACAGATTTGTGTCTGTAGGGCACTGAACTAGAGGAGACTGGATCATTGTGGAGGTCCATGATCCAGACTTTGAATGACAGGGTGAAAAACCATGAATGTTTTTCCTTTCTTTAAATCTACCCTATTTTCAAAGAGGGTTTATTATACCCCATAACTTGAGTGTTTTTCTTGTCAAATAAGACTTTTAAACATAAATTTGCATAAACTGACCCTAAGCTTCAGTTAATCTGGCCCTTTGTATCCAAATGTCAGTGATGTTGCCTTTTTTTCTTTTCAAGTTACAGTAAACCCATGACTACTATCCAACTGACCATCATACACTGTGATGAATAAAAATGTTATTAAATTTTACCAGCACCAGTTCATTGAATTCTTCAGATCAATCCCAGATGCAAAAAAAGGAAATGTGTATAGCACAACCAAATGTTTTTTTTTTTTTAAATAGTCTGAGAACACATAGTAGTTTCCATAGCAACAATCATTTTATTTTGATAGAAAGACAGACACCAGACAGCTTTCAGCTTGAAGAGACACACTACAAGCCTCACACCTTTGAGTCAGAATCTAAATGAACATTCAAAACATTATGCTCAAATACCAAAACATTCTGTCTTCTCCCATAAGAGACTGACCTTGAAGGACAGGATATAGACCTTGTTAGTAGACAGGATATAAACCTAAACACGTACAGGCCTGGCTGAATACTGAGGATATAAACCTGTTAAATAAACACGTACAGGCCTGTAACGGCTGGATACTGAGGCAGATTGGAGTCGGTCTGGTACAGCTGAATGTGCAAAAAAAAAAAAGGAAAAAGGAAAGGTCTGCCAGAATTCACACAAGCACACACACTTTCACAGCCCAGCATGGTGTGGGAATCCTCAGAGCATGCCAAGCTGTGTGTCAACAAAGCATCTGCTTGAGTCTCTCTCCCTTGCTCTCCCTCACACAGAAAAACACACACACACACACACACGGAGTGTGCAGGCCTCAGAGATGTCACACACATCTGAAGCGCATCTCAGGTCTGATGACATCGGCGCTAGCACTAGCACACAATCTCAGACAGGATTCTCCCCCATAAAACCCATCAGCATAAAACCCATGAGCCAGGAGTTTAAACAAGTCCACATAAAACCTATGAGCCAGGAGTTTAAACTAGTCCCCGTAAAACCTATGAGCCAGGAGTTTAAACTAGTCCACTCCAGAGGCAGGCAGCAGGTCATAGACCACCACTACAGTTCTGAACCTTCACCACACTTTCTGATAACATGACATAAAGGAGTGTGGACATCAACCACCATGACTGCGGCATCTCGGAAGGCAAAAGGCAAAACACCACAAAAAAAAAAAAAAAAAATACAAAACTGTTGCACCATTTAGCAGGTCTTTGCCTTGAAGAAGAAAACAGCGTAAAGAGAAGGTGCTCTTGCTGGTTGGAGATCAGTTTAGCTGCCTGTTATTTGAGACCACGGGAGAGTGGAGCTGATGCTGAGGGCTGTGTGCCAAACCGTCATGGGCACAAACCTGACTGCCACATGCCACACACATCCAGGAAGAGTGCATGAGAGGCCAAGAAAAGCAAAGTGAGACAAACAAAATAAAACCATAACCCACAGAGATGAAGCCGTTGCATAGATTAGGGCTACAGTTGCAGTCCATCACCTGTGGGTTTTAAATAGGTTTTCAATGGATTCAAAATATGCAGCAAGAGAGGCTCACTGGTGGTGAGTATTGCTTGACTTTGAACAAAGACGCTAAAACAACCTTGTGTGCGTCCAGAGCTCACACCAGTCATTAAGACCGTGAGGTCGATCGTGTCGATAGGTAGTCAGTGTTAATATGTTGCCCATATAGAAGCTGCATTGTTGTATCTCTTAAAGAGTGCCCCTGGTGGATTTTCTACAGGCTACTTGTATCCTTGTGTGGTTACATTTTATGCATTATTTTCTGCACAACCTATAACATGAGGTCATATACAATTTATAAGTTATGGTCAGACATATTTACAAAGCTCTCACCCAAGCAGACAAAAATGGTCACTGCATAAATTAACAATCACAGAATCCGCTATTGCAGGGCTTTACAAAACAGCAAAAAGCAAATAAAAACAAAACAACACGTACAGCATGAGCGGACATCACTGAAATGACTGCATTATTGAACTTTATCCCTCACCTGAAGTAAACAAGTATCAAAGCCACCAAAAAGTACCATTGCTTAGGACATGGAGGCCAGTGAAAAAACAAGAAGACAGCCTTGTTAACACCATCTAGAGAGAGCGGGTGAGTAACATAAACAAAGCCCTGTGAAAGCAGCGTCTGAAGTATGCAGTAGTCAGATGAAACACACCAATGTCTGATGTGATTGGCTGCAAACACACCAATGTCTGATGTGATTGGTTGCTGGCGACTGTGGGAAGTTAAGAAGTTTAGAGGTGAATTCGTCCTTGGCTCCGCCTTGTGTGCTTCTGCATCTGGAGAATGAGAAAAACAAGTCAACAACACAACCATGAAATCAGTGACAACATCATTTACATAAAATCTGTGACTGCTCTTGTTGGCTAATTGCCTTAACCAGGATAGATTTTTATTTACGGCTACAACTAATTATTTTAATAGTCGATTAATCAATGAATTATTTTTGGTCTTTGTTTCCAAAGGTTATGTCCACAAATGGCTTGGTTTGTCCACACATGAAAGATATTTAGTTTACAGAGTTAGTAAGCGGCGCGTGAGCGAGCGAGGAGCAGGGTAGATAGAATTTTGTTGGAGCGCAGAGCGCTTTTTAATTTAGAGGCCGGAGCGGCTGCTCTTTTCCGCTCCAATTACGCTCCGATACCGCTCACACCACGAGTCTGAGGCATGCACAAATCCACCCAGAATTCATGTCTTCCTAATGAAACCAAGACCATTACATTTCAAAGATATTGGCCATAGTAAGTTTGTTGATGGGGGATGGAGTTCGCTAAATATTTTAGAAAGGAAACTGAAAGTCATAGGGCCTACAAATGTAGCCTACTATTACTAGAAAACAACTAGATACTAACAATGTAGAGCAAGAACAACCATGAGGTGACACTGTTCCAGTGAGTTAAGATTCATTTTGGAATTTAAGAAGACACATTTCGCAGAAACATGAGTGTGCTACAGAGAGCAAAATAAAACATCAGCAATTTGAATATGCTTCATATCAAGTAAGGCTGAAGTAAAACTGGGATGCTAAGCCTGAATTCTTTAGGCAATTAATCACACTGATCCCTTTAGTTTTAAGCTTGGATTGACGTTGTCAAGCTTGTTTGTTGTTGTCGGTGTTGCATTATCTTTTAAAATAAATGAGTGAAATTGCCGTTGCTCTTAGTTCTTTGGGATTTAAGTTTTCTAAGGTGACAATTCGGCTTGTAGATCATTTCTCCCTCTTTTAAATTGGAGCGAGCGTGTAGCGATTTCACTGGAGCGGGAGGAATTTTAAGTAGAGCAGGGAGCGAAATTGAGCGGAGCGGCCTGACATGAATTTGAGCGGAGGAGCGGCTGAGCGAATAGCCACCTGAATGAGGAGCGGCTGAGTGAACAGCCACCTGTGCGAGGAGCGGCCGAGTGAACAGCCACCTGTGCGAGAGCTGGATATTTGCACCGCTCAGCTCCGCTCACTGGTTCCGATAGTTTACCATCATCATGAAAGGGTGAGTAAAGAAGAAGATTAATTGAAAAAATGTTCCCACCCTATTTTCATTTACATGATAATATCCTGCAGTGGGTGGAAGCGGATTTTCAATGTCCTGTCACTAGATTTGGCTAAGGAGTAGCATTGATATATATATCTACAGACTAAACTAAAACAAATGAATAAATATTCCCTTTTCTAAGGGGAAACAAAAAAAGAGAAGTCTGTTGCTCTGCAACCAATCAGAGTGCAAGAATTTTAACTAGGACAGAACTCCTCTGTAAAGCCTATGGGACAGAACAAAACAGACCACCCAGCTGGGGCGATGACATCACAGCGTACGTGAGGAACTTCATCTTACATAACCACTCTATAGCACACACAAATCCTGATGCATTCCACACACATTTCACAATAACATACACATCTCTAAATTATTCACATGCAGCCACTAATATGGGGGGGGGGGGGGGTCCTTGTATAGAATCTTGCAAAGTTGCCAAAGAGAGTGGCAGTCACATAAAGCTGGCTGTTGATAACTTCTAGGGTCCAAATCAGAGTCATATCTTGCCCTTTAAATAAAAGCTTGTCTTGCAGAGCACAAAGGTTATTTGTATAGTGATGTCCACAAATCAATTATTATAGAGCACAGAGGTTATTTGTATAGTGATGTCCACAAATCAATTATTAAAGATGAGGCTGTTCCGCGCATCCTCTCTGTACCAGTACACTGTATGCAACGTGATTCAAGCGCTAAGTATCTAACTTAGAAATACGTGTTTTTGCCACTGCACCTATTCTTTAAAACTTTCCCTTTTTTGCAGGGTTTCAAAATGAGAAGAAAAAAAATCAGTATTTTCATAAAGCAGAGGGGTATTTCACAAAACCTAGATAAGGGATTAAGCTTGGATTTTTAGGTTATCCTGGATGAATTTAGCCTTGACTTGGTTTCACAAAAGGGATGGCACATAAGTTACCATGGGGATTTATTCTCTGCACCTAGCCTGGTTCCGACCAGGCTAACAGCCAAGCTAAGTTAATTCTAATGGTAATTATGTCGTCTTATTGGTTCAGCTAGCTGTCATTCACATCAGACCTCCGTGCTAATTTTTAAGGAGCTTTATTCCATTTATAAACTATTTGCTAAATGTATTTGCTCGTAAAACAAAACAGATTGTCTGCCTACTACCATATGGTTATTATTTTAATAGATAGCCTTATAATTATTAACATAGGCCTAGGTACTCATTGTTTGCTTATTTTATTGAT
The DNA here is from genome assembly GCF_018492685.1 of Alosa sapidissima. Lineage (NCBI taxonomy): Eukaryota > Metazoa > Chordata > Actinopteri > Clupeiformes > Clupeidae > Alosa > Alosa sapidissima. The sequence goes on along the minus strand of NC_055962.1, from coordinate 36,697,173 downwards.
AGACGTTTGATGAATAGCCTACTGTAGTTGATTGGAAGTGGAGGGGCAAGTTCTCGAAGATATTTTCACCTATAATATTAAGGTATATCATACTATGTGCATCTTTGCAGTGGCAAGCGCTTTCTTAATGACGTTGCGTGCCGAGAGCACTCACACGTGGGTGCATACGTAAATTTGCATTCAGTTGGTCTACCACGCCTACTCCTGCTGTTTTACAGAAATAGTCATGATTCCCCATTCCAAAAAGGATAACTTTACTCCATTGTTAGTCTATATCAAAAGCGGTGGTTCACTTTGTGTGAATGACGCTATTTTCCGCGTCTTTTTTATTCCAACCGTGGGCATTTTGGAGCAGAAACGAGAACGCGCACACATCCTGAATTACTTACACCTGGCTTGACATAGTCGCTCCTACTCATCCTGGATTGGCATTAGTGAAACGAGTTGAGCTAGGATGACCAGACAAAGCTATGTCAAACCTCGCTTTCTCACTTATCTTGGATGTCTTAATTCTGCCTTTGTGAAATACCCCTCTGGTCATAAAGGAGCAGTGAGTATTTATTTTCTCACCAAAATTAAAAATGCCTCAAACCTAAAGATATTAAAACATTACTGGTCTCTACAAACCACCCTCTTTTCTCTGCTCCCTAAGCGCACCAAATTACCGTTGAAAGTGTCCCTGCCTACGAGTCAATAGGAAGCAATATCTTCTCCTCACTAACCTACACACACACACACACACACACACACACACACCGAATTACTGTTGAAAGTGTCCCTGCCTACGAGTCAATAGGAAACAATATCTTCTCCTCACTAACCTACACACACACACACACACACACACACACACCGAATTACTGTTGAAAGTGTCCCTGCCTACGAGTCAATAGGAAACAATATCTTCTCCTCACTAACCTACACACACACACACACACACACCGAATTACTGTTGAAAGTGTCCCTGCCTACGAGTCAATAGGAAACAATATCTTCTCCTCACTAACCTACACACACACACACACACACACACCGAATTACTGTTGAAAGTGTCCCTGCCTACGAGTCAATAGGAAGCATGCGATGTGCTGTGCCACTCACAAATGGCGCCTCGGGGCTTCCGAAGGGCGACAGCTCAGCCGATCGGTTCTCCTTATCGAAGGAGTCGTCTCTCTGACGATAGGCAAACTTCTTCCTCAGAGCTTCTGCGATTAAAGCTGCGGGGTCGGACGCACACACAGTGCCCTTGCTCCTCCTCTTCCTTACGGGGGTCCCGCCTGGCGACCTGACCAGGAGGAATCACACACACACACACACACCATTCATATTCATATCAACCCCATACATGTTACTTACTGTGGATGCAATGGGTTAACGGTGCAATATTAAGATATATGAGTAAATATGAACAACCCATTATCCCATTATCATATTTAGTAATAGCAGTAGGAGTAGTAGTAGAAGTCGTGGTAGTGGTAGTTACATTGTAGAAATACACACTGTGAATTTCCAGAATATTTAGGGTTAACACTTGTATGGCCAGTGCAGCAAAACTCATGGCCATGAATTTAAGACATATAGTCTCTAAAAGTTTAAAGATAGGCATGCGTGACCTCTCTACTACCCAGCGCTATTCTACACCATCACCCCAGCCTGAGTGCACACCTCTCCACCGTGCGGAGTTTGACCTGGGTCAGGTCCTTCAACACATCCAACATGGAGGGGAGACTGGTGGAGGCCGAGCCCAAAGACAGCTCACTCTTCCTGGGCAGGCCTTTGCTTGCCGTCCTCCGTTGTTTTATGGTCTCCAGGGCGGATGGTTTTGGAGAGTCAGAGACAGGTGGAGGAGGAGGGGGAGGTGGAGGAGGGGGAGGAGGAGGGGCAGCTCGAGGAGTTGAGGTCTGAACAGGAGCTGGGAGCTGGGATCGGCACGGGGAGACTGAGGCTTTATTTGGACAAAAGACAGAGGAGGGAGGGGAGAAGAACCACATACAGGAATTTTAATTCCAACAATTCTAGATTCAGTCATCAAATAAATTCCAAATTCATAACCACTTTTTTCCTGCAAGAGTAACTTTGCACTATCTACAAAGCCTAATGTCAATACACTACCGGTCAAAAGTTTGGGGTCACTTAGAAATGTACCTTCCACTCCATTATAGACAGAATACCAGCTGAGATCAGTTGCATTGTTTTTTGTTTTTTTTAATCTGGGTAAGAGATTTCAGATTACATTATGTGCTTACATAATTGTAAAAGGGTTTTCCAATGTTTTCTCAGTTAGCCTTTTAAAATGATATCAGATTAGTAAACAGAATGGGCCTTTGGAACACTGGATGAATGGGTGCTGATAATGGGCAATGTAAATATTGCATTAAAGATCAGCCATTTCTTTCTACAACAGTCAAGAACCCTTTTGCAATTATTTATGTATTATGGAAATGACCCCAAGCTTTTGACCTGTAGTGAACGTCTGGCTTATAGGAGTACCTGATGGAGCTGTGACAATCATTGCAATCTGAGCCCGGAGTTTGAGCAGCTCTTCCTCCAGGGCTGAGATTTTCTTCAGGGCCTCCGGGTTGGTCCTTTGCCCCAAAATCCTGCCACCTAGCTGGGCCGAGGATGGCAAGGACATGGGACCTGCAACCATCTCCACTGGTGGCGTCACAAACACTTGAGGCACCGGACATCTTTTCAATGGAATAGCATTTCTACAGAACAAAGTAAAAAAGCAAGCCATTTGCATTAAATTCCACACAATCATATCATTATTATACATAAATGTATACCACAAAGTGCTACCACTGCTTAGTATGACAATCATAGTTCTTCAGTAACCAGGTCCTTAAATAGTCTAATGACAGATATGGTAAGTTATTAACTGTATTCTACCATCACTCTGCAGCAAACTCGTAAAAAGGAGAGCCAACCTGAATTTGGCGAAGTGGTCTTCCACATCTTCTGCTATCCAGAGTACATCTGCAAAAGATGGGATTGCTGGACTGTCCATACTGATGTCAAGATGGCCATGTCTCTTGTGGACTTGCAACGGAATCTGTTTGTATTTAATTTTTTAAGAAAGGGGACAAAAAGAGAAACGTAACAATCAAAAAGTGAAGTTCTGCTTTCGCATATGGTCTATTTTGCCAGCATAAGGGGGTGCACGACATGCCTGGAAGTGGAGTCGGGGATAAGGAGTCAGGGGCAGATTAGAGCCTATCATCCGAACGATGCTTCGATACTGTCCGCAGAGTTGATTGTCCCACACCGGGACCAGCTGAAACACAAGTCACGTTACTGACATTTTTATTTTTATGAACACCCTAGTAAACAGAAATGCTACGACTGTATCCAAAACGCTTTGTAAATAGTACGTATTGCACATAGAACATCTTTTCTTATATCTCATTTCTTTCCTTTCATTACTCACCATGTCAGCAGGAACTCCAAAATACTCAAGGACACATCGCAGTATATCCACGATGTCTTCTAAAAGCGACATCACGCAGCTTGTCTTGTTGGCTCTGAGAAGTGGGGAACAACGGAAAGCTGCATTATGACTTACCGGCTCCAAATAGGACCGGTTACATATCGTACTGACTACAGTGCCTACGTGCCAACAACAACGTGATGGGTCGAATCAAATTAGCTGCATTATTTGATCGTGCGTTAACGGAACACAAAATTAAACCATATGTTTTTTTGATCGCGATTTGATCATTGTGCAATGCCCAAGTGTTCCCTCAATATAAATGAGTACCATATAACGTTAGAAGCTATACATGGATGTGTTTTTTAAAGCTATCACTGCACACTGCAGTCTCGTGTAAAAAGCACCATCATCAAAACACCGCAGCTCTTACAAACGGTTATCGTTGGATAGGGAACTTAAATAACACTTAAAGCTCGCTGTTGACGTATTCGAAAGCAGTATGTAAGAAACTCACCTATGTGCAACATTAATCCAGACCCAAATGTATTCTTACTTTTTTAAAGTTATAATATCACTTTAACACTCGATATACAACACAAGCCGATGTACTCTAGTCACGCTTCCAAGGCAGGTGAACTCAAATAAAGCGGTGACAACAAACGAGGTTGTGATTGGATGTTACAAAAGCACGAATGCAGAAAGCCAATGGGGCCTTGGAATGGTGTGACATGAATTTAGCCTTCCGACCAATGATAGGGCTAGAAGATTTTTAGCACGAATTTTGTATTTGAACGTGTATTCAGTTCGTTTGCTCTGTGGTAAGTTTAATTAAATTATTCCTTAATCTGTTGATAATAAATCTTCTGTCGGCCCCTTGGAAACTTTTAACACCAAAAGTTGTTTTATCCAGTTAAATTGAGCTTTGTGACCGTTGGGTTTCTCTTTTATGTCGTGTACAAAATACCGAGGTAATCGGAAGTTAGCATAGCTCGATAGCTAGAATCTAGCTAGGCGTAGTTGTATTGAGTAGTTTTGCTCTCCAAAACGCACCAGGTCTGGGGCTGGCCAATAAACTAATTTGTCCACCAAGTTAAGGATTAGTGCTAGCAACTAAACAGAGTTTGTTTCAGAAATAACGTCACCGTTATTATATCACTCGTTTATCATAATAACGGAACACGAGCTTTCTTAACTTGTTTGATAACGATAAGTATACTATTTGGCTGGCTAAATGACTGCAAGTTGGTTAATGGGTTTATATGTATTTCTAGGTTAGCAGCAAAACCTTTCATTGTTAACGTTATGTGTACATGTTGACGTCAATTTGTTACAAACTAACGTTAGACAATGTGCCCCTTGTCTTCTATGTTGCAACCATATGGTGCAATGTAGTGTTAAACTGTTAAAAGCATTGTACCCCGACGTCGCGTTGTAGTATTAAACTGTTTACCCTTTAGCCCCAATTATTCTTATTTATTAATAATTTTTCTGTAATGTAACGTTGACGGCTGTCGACTCCTCGTCTCAACAGGTTTTATCGGGTGGCAGAATGATGGATGCCTTGGCAGTGGTGACCCAACTGCGGGATCTAGCTTCCGAGCCTCAGAACCGTGAAGCTATAGTTCAGGATCAGGGTTGTCTTCCTGGTCTCGTCCTTTTTTTAGACCACAAAGACTCTAATGTCCTCCTCGCCACTCTTCAAGTAAGCTTCTTCATTCTCCCCATCGTCCCATCAGAATGTGAAAGCCAACCTTGTAAATATGTGTTAGCGTGTAAAATAAATCCTGTATGATAGCAGTGTTGCTTATTTAGGACTGTCGTTCCATGGATTGTAGTAATGGGTTTTGTCCATTGGTAGACCCTGCGGTATCTGGCAGAATTGACACAAAATATAAGCACCATGAAGAATGAACTGGGCATGATGGTGAGCCTGGAAAACCTGATGGAGAAGTAAGTCGCCTGTCAGTAAAAACAATGCACCATCGTAACCCAAATGCTTTATTCCATTATCTGACATTTTACAATTTACAGTTGTGTTTATGCATTACAACATTATCAAGTAGAAAACGAATAAAGGAAGGCTATCTCTCTTTCTGTCTCAAGTCTTATAGGTAGGTGTAAATGTGACTGATTCAAATGTGTCAAAATGTTTTTTTTTTTTTTTTTTTTTTTTATAACCAGAGAGGGTTTGACGGATGACATAACTGTCCTGGCCAAAGATGTGTACGACGTTCTGACCGGGCCAGTCAACACACAAACATTCAGAACTCCAGCACAACAGCAAAGGAGAAACAAATCCCAGTTCTTCATCAACACCTCCAATAAGAAGGCAAAAACAGTCACCTTACAAATCGAGGGCCTAGATGGGTCGGTGAGTTCCATTTTATTTGCAGGCTGTTTTAATGACCTTTAGCTTTCTCTGGGTCTAGTTTTATTTTTTGCCTTTTGTCTTGTACTGAGCTTTTAATTACTCAGATGAAGTGTGAGTGTGTTGAGTAAATATCATTGAGGAAGTTAATCTAGTGGTATCTACATGGTGATTCTGTGAAATTATTGTTTTGTACTTGATTCCATGATAAATATTGATAAACCGATTAGTGTAGTGTATGAAAATGTGTAACAGTTTTTTTCACTTCATGACTTAATGATTTATCTTTTGACCAAATTGTACTAACTAACTGTGTGTGTGTGTTCTGTAGGACCAGCGTGGGATGTGTGAGGAGGCTTTACTGAAGGTCAAAGGGGTCATCAGTTTCACATTCCAGATGGCCATGAAGAGGTGCACCATACGCATTCGCTCCGACTTGCCCACTGAGGTATACAGTCCAGTACAAACATACTCAAATATTGGGTCACACATCCTGTAACCATATCCCACTTTCACAGTGCTTTTCATGTCACGCTGTGTGCACCTGTCAGTAACTCATCATATCGTCAACTGTGTAGACCTGAGGTGTGTTTCAAGTAGGTGGTTAAGTGACTGATTTGGGTAAGTTAACCCAGAGGAAGTGGCCACCCTCCTAATAGAAGAGCCCTATGGCTTCATTCTCCTAACTAAGTAAAGCCAATAAGTTCTTAATTTACAAGGTTTACAACTTACAATGAATTAACTTACCTAGGTTTATCACTAAACCACCAACTTGGAATACCCCACTGCAGTCAGTAAACAGAATTTGAACAGAACAGATGTAAACAGAAGGTTTGATCAGTAATGGCAGAGGAACACAGGATGTTGTCCCTAGTTTCATAGCGCTGACGGCTAAACTCCACCTCCCTAGCTGTTCTTAGCTAACTCTCCGGTCTCTCTGTCCAGAATCTGGCCACTGCTATTGCATCAACTAAAATCCTGCAGGCCCAGCAGGTAGTGAAGAATGATACTGGGGAGGAGGTGAGTGGATGAATATCATTGTTGATCTTTAATCTTTAATTGTTATATTATTGTATTGTACGTCATTGTTTATCACTGCAAATGCTCCAAAGGCCACATATACAACGGAGATTTTAACCTACTCCGATTTAACACGGGATTGTCTAGGGAAGTTTAAACTACTCCGATTTAACACGGGATTGTCTAGGGAAGTTGGGGTTGACAACTGATCGCCTAAAGTGGTGTTAAACGGTACTACGTTGGTGGTTTAGATGTTGGTAAGTCAATCCTGTGATGCACAAACTCCAATTTAGGTATGTTCACATAAAGGGACATGTTTGCCAATGCGGGCTCAGTTAATGACCAATGTAACCCAGTTACCTCACTTTGAAGTACAGGCCACAGGTACCACAGTCACTGTTTAGAATTGGTGTACGATTCATACAAGTAATCTCCTGTTTATTTGTTAATCTTTCTGTTTAATGTTAAATATCTGACGAGGGCAATTGTGTTTCATCACCGCTCCCTTCTGTTCTCCAGTGTGTTATAGTTTGATTTGATTTTCCAAACCGTTGAAAACAAGACTAGTTGGAGAGAACTTCTGCCAATTGAGGAGATTATTTGTGTCTTGAAAATTATCATCCAGTATTTTCCTGTATCCCCTGGGAGGCTTTTGCCCCTTTCCCTGAGCCTTTGCCCCTTTCCTCAGGTCCTGATCCCCCTCAGCATGTCCAGCACCGCCATCCAGGAGAACTCCCAGGTGCCCGACTACCTCCCCGAGGACGAGAGCCCGGAGAAGGAGCTGGACCGCGCTGTCTCTCGGACCGGCGCCAAGGAGGACGGCAGCGGGAGCTGGCTCAACACGGCGGCCAGCTTCCTCACCCGCTCCTTCTACTGGTAAAGGTCACAGGGGACTGTTCACGCCAACCACTGCCTCTCAGGGGAATGCTAACAACCGGATGAACACGAACGCTTCTGTTTCCACATCAACCTGCACACTGCTCCTACGCTCGGTGTGAGAAGGTGATGGGGAGATTGCATCCCAGTCAGTGCTGCTTTCAACACTTCCAGATTTGCGTCCTCCTTCTGGGTCGACGCCTCCCTGCTACATGCTCTGCCGAGACCCTGGGTCATTATGGAGATGGGGTTAGCCAGTGGGCTAAGCCAGTGCCTCATTCAACACTGGTGTAACTCTTGCTTTCTCCTACAGGGTTGATGCCCACTGTGTCTTTGGCAGAGGGCTCCAGATCATTACCAGAGCTGAATAGTTATTCATCCTCAAATTGGCCATGCACCCTCATGAACTATTGCTAGCTAGATGATTAATACATGTGTGGTAGATAGACCGATCCATAGAGGATTTGTTGATGCTGATTCATCCACTGAGTAACATGGAAATGTGGTTGCTTCTCACGGGGTACTTCTGCAAAGCTCTTTGTTTGTTTTCCATGTTCATATTTGTTCAGTATGTCTGTCTGTCTACTATTTTCTGTCCTGTTTCCCTGTTGTAACTGTTTTTTTTTTTTTCCCCAGTTGACGTGTGTGTGTGTGTGTGTGTGTGTGTGTGTGTGTGTATATATAATATATATATATATATATATATATATATATATTCACAAAAACGGAAGTGCATTTTACTCTGTAAAAATAACTTGTTCAGTTTAGTGTGTTCAGGAACAATATGTTTGTGCTGGACGTTTTCTTGGCTCTGCATACAAGTACAAATGGGTTTTCTTGGACTAGAATGACACGTACACTGTGGTTGAAAACATAGGGGAAATAATTTGTGTAAAAATGATCCAAGTGCTACACTTGGTACAGTGATTGACTGAAACATTAGCCTGCTATTTTATGTCCAGCAAATGTATGGGCCAATAAAACTGGATCTAAAGTTATTTGCTTTCATTCAGACTCATTTTATGTGGAAATGCTTTTCCTCACAGGGAGCTACAAGCTGTATTTCTAGTCTGTAGGTTTGAGGATTAAACCAGAGGTGCCCAATTTGGCCCGCACACTGTGTTTTTTTGGGCCCATCGTGTTAGTTCTAAACTTATGTCAGTCAGCCGCTGGGGATTTCTGTCTCAAAGGCTTTTTAAGGGTTGGATACAGTTCATTATCTGACCACAGTTTTACAATAGGAGGCAGTGTGGAGCTCCTGTCAGCAGAGATCAACAAGTCAGGCCCACGACACGGGTGAGTAGCAGGGTCACCATGGAGATCAACAGATCAGGCCCACGACACGAGTGAGTAGCAGGGTCACCATGGAGATCAACAGCTCAGGCCCACGACACGAGTGAGTAGCAGGGTCACCACGGACCGCCGTCTGAGCCAGTGGCATACCGGCAGAAATTTCAACAAAGTGACAACAGGAATGCTTATTCCTTTGAGGAGTATGATCACAAATTGTCTCCTGAAAATTTTTATTTTATTTTGAATTAAATCAAAATGGTTATTATAAAAAACATTATATTAAAATGTATAATAAATATATGGGGCTTTTCTAGAGCAAGGCCATTAGTAACAGGTTTATAGTTTCCCACTCGTCAGATGTCCACCAGCCATCATGACCACATTCTACCGAGGCACCATCGAGAGCATCCTCTCCAGCTGTATCGCTGTGTGGGGCGGAAGCTGCACTGAATACAACAGGAAAGCCCTGCAGCGCATAGTGAACACAGCTGGAAGGATTATTGGTGCTTCACTCCCCTCCCTGAAGGACATTTACACCACCCACCTCACCCGCAAGGCGACCAAAATTGTGAGTGATGCAAGTCACCCCGCTCACAATCTGTTTGATCTACTGCCCTCTGGGAAGAGGTACAGAAGCCTGCGCTCCCGCACTACCAGACTCACCAACAGCTTCATACACCAAGCCGTAAGGATGCTGAACTCTCTCCCTCCTCTCCCCCCTCCACCCTCAGCTACATAACATCCTGGACATTGGACCCAAAATGGCCGCCTGCACTACTCCACTTGCACACTTGTACACTTTACAACTGGTAAATGACTTACAAAATGTCAACATTCGTCCCTGTTAAAGGAGAATTCCGGTGTGATATTGACCTAAAGTGTGTTGAAACATGATACCGAGTGTGAACGTATGTCTCATAGCCCATAGATAGATAGATAGATAGATAGATAGATAGATAGATACTTTATTGATCCCCAGGGGAAATTCAATCTCGGCTTGTCCCCTGCACTCCAAAATCTGGCGCTAGTTAGCCGATGCTACCAACAGCTTTTTCAATAGTGGTGCTTCGGCATCGGGCTAGCCATGCAAATAAATCACTGTTTTACACCATTTACGAGGCTCAATGTATCTCCACACTAAATTGGTAGACTTCCGAGGGCCCTAACATTTAAAACGAGACATTGAGAACTTTGAAAAAGCTCTGGTAGTTTACTTACAAGACGATTTATACAGACAGTATCTTCACGAAGTTTAGCGTTTGCAGCCATCTTGAATTTAGTCACGATAAGTCGAGCGACGAGTAAGAATGAACAGGTATGATAAGGGATCAGATTCCAAAAATAATTCCGTGGAAATGCATGAATTCTAGTTGCTGCTACTGGAAGAAACTGCGCACGTAGACATATGGCCGAACACTGCAAGCGCCAATGAATCTTCCTCTCACCACAACCACGTCGTTAACTTAAATAGCTTAACATCACTCTTAAGTTCGCATTCAAGCAAGCAAAACGATGATTTCAATACATATGTTTCACTGGAAGGGGCAAGGGGTTAACAACAGGACAACACAGAGACAGGCCAGATGGCAGGACTAATGTTATGAAAGTATTACAGTAGGCCTAATAATATTCTATGGGGAAATATTAAAACGGCAAGACAGCGGGGGAAAAGTTAAAATACGTGATAAACCCGGAAAAAGTTGGCACGTTAGGTGTTTTTCGGTCCCTGTGATTATTTGTGAAATTGTGCAAACAGCATTTTCAAGTCATTTGAAAAGGAAGGAGTGCAGCATGCAAGCTCCCAAATTGACGCTCGTCTGAGAAATGGAGTTTTGGATAATGCTTCGGCAGCTTTACAATGACTGAGGGAGCCTAGAGACGAGTCCATAGCAACCAGTTCATGTGTTGAATTTGTTATTACCCAGTGTGCTTTGTTGAATGGTCTCAATGTTTTATTGTTTTATTTCATGTGAATAGCCTACTTACTAGAGTAACTTATTTCAAGTAGGCTAATGCAGTTGCAGGAAGTGTGCATTTAGTTTCCATGCTTATTATGTTTCCACAACAATGTTAGTGTGTAAATCTACTGAAATGGCCACCATCTTGGTGAAGTGCGATGTGTAAGATCAGAAAGCAGAGGTTGATTTTAAAACGATATCCCAAGTCGATGTGTTGTCATAGCATAGCACTTAAGAGTGTGGGTGGAAGATACCGACAATTGGTCGGGGAGGGTCATGTTTTTTTTTGAAAAATTCTGTTAGAGGGTCGTTGATAAAAAAATGACAGGCAGAGGAGGGTCATACAACTTGATTTAAACACTAAAAGTTCCTCCGGTGGCCCCATTTATAAATAACAAACAGTCTCTTAGGTGCTCTCAACAACTTTAGAATTTTTGATCGGGATAGCTGTTGTTGCCTGCTTTTCCTTGAGAAGATACAGCAGGCAATCTGATTGACCGTACACATGCTGTTCAATTGAAATAGGAACGGAATACACCACCTCTTTCATTACTATTAAAATTCTGATCGGATCAGGTTTCAATTAAACATGTCGGGGAGTGCATATGAAGTGGGGAAGGACAAGGAGTATGTGCAGGGGAGTTAACTCTATGAAAAGTGACTCAAGTTAAACAGAGCTACACAAGCAAATGCATAGTGATCAAGTCAAGTCAAGTCAATTTGAGTCAAGACTAATGGTCGAGTCATTTAGCACAGTCTTAAAAGAACCAGTGGCTGACCAAAGTGCTTTACAAAGTAAAAAGGAATATGTACTGCAAGTGGCATAAAAAGTAAAATCTAGAAGTAGCATTGTTGGTTTTGGCTGTTGTACCTTTAGCGGGTAAAGCTGCATGAGGCTGTGCTTGAGCCACACAAGGGTCTCGGTCTCTGCCAGCTGAAAGCTGCATGATCTCTTCCCGCTGTGCTGCAAGCAGATGACGTCCACTCTCAGGAGTCACAATAGAGGACGTAGCAGGAGTCGGGTAAGGGGGGCAGAATCAGATGGGGTTTCTCAACAAGAGCAGCAGGGGCGCTGGCAGTGGTGGTGGCAGCTTCTAAGTGCCGCCACCGCCTCTTTGCCTGCAGGGCTGCAAACTGATGGGGGGCACTTGCAGAGGTCACAGAGGAATACATGGCTGTTGTCAGGTATGGGTGTCCCCTATGAGTGGTGGTAGTAGCAAGGGCATGAACCAATCTCGTCTGGCCCATGGGAAGACTGGTACTGCCAGTGGTTCTCATATAAGGGCCCATCAGAGGCTTAAAGGTCGCTCCAGACTGGGGATGGAGCTGAGCCGCAGAGCTAGAAGTGGAAGGTGTAGCAGGAGTCATATAGAAGTTAGGAGGAGCTGCAGCGCTAGCAGTGGAAGGTGTAGCAGGAGTCATATAGAAGTTAGGAGGAGCTGCAGAGCTAGCAGTGGAAGGTGTAGCAGGAGTCATATAGAATTTAGGAGGAGCTGCAGAGCTAGGGATGGAGGATGCAGTAGGAGTTCGGTAGGAGAAGGTAGAGGGAACTGCAGAACTAGCAGTGGAGGATGTAGCAGAGGACAAGTATAGTATATGTATAAGTATATATACTTTTTTGATCCCCTGAGGGAAATTTGGTCTCTGCATTTAACCCAATCGGTGAATTAGTGAAACACAAACAGCACACAGTGAACACAGTGAGGTGAAGCACACACTAATCCCGGCGCAGTGAGCTGCCTGCTTCAACGGCGGCGCTCGGGGAGCAGTGAGGGGTTAGGTGCCTTGCTCAAGGGCACTTCAGCCGCGGCCCACTGTTCGGGGCTCGAACCGGCAACCCTCAGGTTGATATGACATTTGATATGAAGACATTCTGTTTTTATTTGCATTTTACACAACGTCCCAACTTTTTCTGTTTTGGGGTTGTATGTATGTATGTATGTATGTATGTAACACTCAGAGACACCACATGGGTGACTTGGGTAAACATGAAAATGTATGATATGCAGTATGCATAATCAATCAGGGGGTTATAGTGGTAGATTGCAATATGATGGCGAAGAGGAACCTGAGCAGTAGAGAAAACAGAGTAGTGACACTCCCATAAGAGACCCTGGAAAAAGATGGCAGCACTTTTCAATGCAACATCCCAACTTTTTCTGATTTGGGGTTGTAACCAGCAGAATCCTTCAGCAGGTACAGTTGAACTAATTAGTGAAGTCAAATGTGTGCACTGGTAGAACAAACCTGTGAAATGGTAAGCAAGTATCGTGTGCGTGTGTGTCTCCAACCGATCTCTCTCAAGATGTGGATCCATGCTCCGGACAGAGTAACAGACCTGCATCATTTCTCTGGAAACCAGGTCTTATTTGAATGTTCTTTACTTGAAATGAAGTTCAGTTAAACTTGGCCTGCAAGCAAAAGTTTTTGACTAAAAATTACTAATATATATGGCCTATATTTAGTTGAAAAAGTCTATCTTGATTTTTGTTCTCAAAGCTGTTTCTGTTTGGATTTTTATGTTTTGCTTGCATTAAAAAGACACAAAATTTGCTCCATACCTACCAGTTGACAATCTTCTTATTCATAGCTTTTAATTTATTTACCAAAAATGTAAACGTAAACGCAACACGTTTTAGCCCATTTTAGCCCCCATGAGTTGAAGCAAAAAATAAACAAAAAATCTTAAGCGTTAGATTTCTTCATAAATTGGGTAAATCCGTGATTCTCCATTTGGCAGATAAAAGCTGTTTCCTCACAACAATCAGTGTCAGCGTGCGATAGCCTGCACCTTTAATATGGCATGATAGGCTACGACGCAAAAGACTGCATTTCTATTTCGTTTGTGTTGCATTTCTATCCACGACTATTTTTAAATACCATAAGAGAATGGAAACACGCAGAGGCCCATAGCCTGTTATTAAACCGAATTTTCACGCATATAAAGCTGTGAGTCAGTGGCAGTGGCTGCTTGTTCACCAACACAGGTTCTATCATTGTGAAAACAACTGAGATAAATATTTTAATTTAGCCTACTTCATTTCATTAAAATAGGAGCGAAAACAAAATCATGCATGTAGCCTACTTCTCACTTGCTTCACTGGAGACATCAAGGCACAGGGCCGTGGCGCTGCTGGCCATTTGGGTGCCTAAGTAGAACTGCAATTAGCCTGTCTCACAACAAACTTCACTTGCCTTTTTGGAATTTGTTTTAAATTATTATAGCCTACGCATAGGCTAATAATTAGCATTGCCGAGGAAGTTCCTTTAAAGCCACACAGTTCGCTCCAATTTTTTTAATAACTCGTACAATCTTACCCAAATATGTCAATTTAGAAATAACCCTAGGCCCACTCATAGTTTTCGGTCTTTGCCCACATGCTAATTTTCTTCTTAACTGGGTCGGGCTTTTTTTATTAGCTTTCCCAGCACATTTCTGCAAAACACACCCTCTTCGCTGCTAATCGACTTTGCTGATTGGAGATGGGTAGCACTAAGCCTATTGAACACAAGCAGCAATAGAGACACGTGTGAAGATGCTCGAGAGGCCTCCTTTAGCCTATTACCTTCACAGCACTCTGAAGTGTTGTCACTGGATGGAACTGTCGTTTTTAATAAAGCAATTTGCAAGCCCATTCTTCCATTACTGAGTTGAAGACGAAATGCAGCACGGTTTTGATTATCTCAACAAATAATTATAACAGGCGGATATTATTATCAGTTAAATAAACACATGTCAATTAATTACACTTAAACAATATGACCCAATTGATATGCAATAGGCCCATACATATTGTATAAATATAGCCTTTAACAACAGAAAAAATGTAAGATATTTTAACAATACTAAATGCTGCTTGGGGGTTGTGCTGCTGAGTGGTAGCCTGGCGAGCCATCAATCATTATGTTAAGCCCACCAAACGACTCTATACTCGATTTCTGGAGCTCACAAGCCAATGGAGAGTTTCTAGACTAGCCCTGGCAGCAAATGTAATTCTATATTATATATATGTAATTTGCTGCCGCTAAGGGCGCGTCTAGATTTCTAGGCTAAAATCTGCGTCCGTCTTTAGTTCATAGACCTACCCCTACCCCACCCCCTTTCGCCACCCTCACTAGTAGACATGTACATTTTGCATTAGCTTATTCTAATCTTCGCTATTTCTTTTCAAGGTTCTGCAACTTGCACATGAGTTTAATGAGTTGTGTAACAACAATTAGGCTACTTATGTGACGTTTGCACGCACACCCCCAAACACAGAGACGCAGAAGCTAAAACGTTTCTTAGCCTGTACCTGATCATTATCCTGTTGCGTTGGTCTCAATGCGATTTTACCGTTATGGATAAAGTTCCGATCGCTCTTACAGGGGGTAGGCCCTATTATAAAAATAATGAATCCGAAATGATATCGGAATGAAAAGAAGAATAGGTATGGCCAACGACATCTATAAGGTTATGTATGCTACATTAATGTTATTTGCCTAAGACCTAAGAGTTAGAATTTACAGTCAGTGCAAATTATTGCGCAGCGACTTAAAAGAGGGAAGTAGGCCTACTTTAAAGACAGTAGCTATACCAATACACAATTGGCTGGTTTCGCAACTTTTTTATGGCCAATTCCGACAGTGCACTTTTGCCTTTGACTACTCCGGGACGCCCCCCTAGCGAAGACGCTGTTTGGACTGCGATGCGCTGATTGGACATTTGAGCACGAACTGTCTGCCACCACCAATAAGAAAGGAGTTGTTCCTCCGCGCTTCTGTGGTAAACAATCTGCTGCATCAACGGGAGAGGACTAATTATATTTAGAGAGAGGCGTAGTTCACCGGAGCAACACAGATGTTAAATCCTTAGTTTTTTTTTTTTTTTTTTAAAAACGTCTATATTGTATCTTTTAAGGATTTAACATATGTGTTGCTCCGGTGAACTACGTCTCCCTGTCCTGCAACACTCTGCCTGCCACCAATATTCGCCTATGTTAAGAAGCCAGTGGCCTATAGGCCTAGAAGGTATCACGGATTATCACATAAGCAGGTTCTGATTTGTTTGGACCCGTTATGTCATATTTAAAACTGTGTTCAATTAAATAGCGCAATTTTCCACTCTTGTCACTCACGCCTAATAGCCTAATAGGTTAACATGTAAAACACATGAATTATTAAATGTTTTAAATTTGCAACTTTGTTGCTTTTTATTTTGCTTTGTCTTCATTCGCGATTTTAGCCTATATTTCACTTGGCAAACCTGATTTGATTTGATTTGATCTGATTTCACTTGATCTGTGTCTTAGGTTAAATGTTGTAAAGAGGTCTAAATGTCACAAAGTTTTAAATAATGTAGCACTCTGAGAAATGTAGTGCAAAAGACAAACAAAAAATGATGCAACAAGATGTTTGACATTTTTGGTGAGCAAACGGTGCATGCGCTAATGTGCATAAATACCACAACATATAAACGGATAGGTGAAAATGTCTTGTGAAGTTTGGGTCTTTTTCGAATCTTTCCCCTAATGGGATTCTTCGGGGCTTTTTTCCGTAGGACATAGGCCTATTGAGGATACAAAATCAGTTGAGTTTGCTTCTGTTGAAATTTGTCCTATACCTTTTTTCATAAATTGACTGGACTAAGAGAGCCGTAGTTCACCGGAGCAACACAGATGTTACTTAGATTTTATTCCCCCAACATACAAGGGACCGTTTCGACGTGCACCCACGTCTTCGTCAGATATTTTATCTAAGGATTAAACATCTGTGTTGCTAGGTGAACTCTCTGTCTGCCACCAATATTCTGACGCGTAACTGTGAATCAAAAACACCCCAGCATATTGTGACATGTTTAAAACTATTGTGTGTTAAGGGGGAACACATCAAATTTAATGAAGCATTTGGGAACACACTGGAGGATACACTTCAAAGCAGAGGAATGTTCGATTCGATGTTGCTGTTCCTCCATGACCTGGCAGAATGTGTGCATCCATGGCATGCTGTTTTAACAGCACGTTTTCCAGTTTGCAATAGGCCTAAGCACACTGATTCATCAACAACATATCTAATATTTTATTCACTGTAAAAATGAAGACTATAATAGCCTATTTGATGTCTTGATACCAGCTGATAGGCCTACATTCCTTGATATTGATACACCATATAATACCTGGTTTTATTTGATATTTGATCTGATTTTACTTGCTCTGTGACTTAGATTAAATGCTGTAAAGAGGTCTAAATGTCTTATGTCACAATTCTGGTTTTAAATAATGTAGCAATTTGCAATTCCAACAACAGCATATCATTCATAATGAAAATATCAAGCTTAAATCTTCACTGACAGGTCTATGTGTTTTCTCTCATAAAGAAGTAGCCTAATTATTAGTATAATAGAAGTATAATTATTTTCTAACTTCAAGTTTAGGGTGAATGATCGATCATTGTGAAAGAAAACATGATTTTTGTATATAATTATAAGAACATTTTCATTTGATATACAAAAACTCATTATTTTCTTTGTTGATCTTTTATATTATTATTAAAATGGTTATTATTACTATTAGCCTAGGCCTATAGCTTTCGATTTTATTTGAAACTATTATGTTTATGTAGTGTTTTAAGTCCCTGAAATTGGACAAAAGTATCTGCCAAATAGCCTATAAACATAAACTTTGACTTTGTTGGGGTCCTAACAAAAACCATAAACATACAAACCTTAAGTCTGTCAGAAGGCTAATTAAGTGCAAAGTGAACAAATGATTGTGAGGTAAAGAATGTCTACAAATCGGCAGCCTATTGTAGGCTAACATTATAGACGTGTATTGTGGCCTGTTCAATGGCCTATAGGCTACGCAACTTAACGTGCATCACGTGGGCCAATGTGTTTTATACGCAGAAATATGCTCCAGAGTGTCAGGGCAGTAAATCTAGTGTGGATAGCCTACATTTACTTTATGTGAAATAATTAAAGGCTACAGAAGGCTAGAAGGAGGTGTACAAATGACGATTATGAGAAGTCTTAATGAAGTTTAATTTAATTCAATTCAATTATCTTTTGTTTGGACGGCTTCAGTGCTTGAAGTGGAGAGAAAAAAGCTGCCGGTAGCCTATTCATCATTCACATTTACAATATTACAGTAATAGGCCTATTGAGTTGGGAACAAGCAAAGTCTTTTACCAAGTGAAATATAGGTAAAAAATCGCGAATGAAGACAAAGCAAAATAAAAAGCAACAAAGTTGCACATTTAAAACATTTAATAATTAATGTGTTTTACATGTTAAGAAAATCTAGATGCAGGCAATTCCACGTTTCGCCTCAAATGACTGTTTAAGACCGAGAGCAGTTTGAAGAACAGTATCTAACAATCTTATTTTGTAATCCACACTAAATTTTACAAACAGGCTATACAGCTGCAGGAATTATAGCCTACTTAATCGGCTTGTGGTTCGATTTTATGCAAAACTCAGAGATAGTTACCGAAACTATTTGCATATAAAAAGTATATTTTCCCCCAACATTTTCATTAGCCTATCTGAAGTCAACCAGCCTAAGTGCTGTGGAATAACACTGTTCCATAATCTATTAGCGTGAGTGACAAGAGTGGAAAAGTCCTATATCTATTTAATTTAACAAAGTTTTAAATATGACATAAGGTCCAAAGAGGTCCAAACAAATCACAACCTGCTTATGTGATAATCAGTGATACCTCGCACTGGCTTCTTAACATAGGCGAATATTGGTGGCAGACAGAGTGTTGCAGGACAGGGAGACGTAGTTCACCGGAGCAACACATATATTAAATCCTTAAAAGATACAATACTCGGGACGAAGACGCGGGTGCACGTCGAAACGTTGGTCCCTTGTATTGCCACTTTAGAAAAAAAAAAAAACCTAAGGATTTAACATCTGTGTTGCTCCGGTGAACTACGCCTCTCTCTAAATATAATATAGTCCTCTCCCGTTGATGCACCAGATTGTTTACCACAGAAGCGCGGAGGAACAACTCCTTTCCTATTGGTGGTGGCAGACAGTTCGTGCTCAAATGTCCAATCAGCGCATCGCAGTCCAAACAGCGTCTTCGGCGTCCCGGAGTAGTCAAAGGCAAAAGTGCACTGTCGGAATTGGCCATAAAAAAGTTGCGAAACCAGCCAATTGTGAGTATTTTTCATTATTGTTCTGAGTTGGTACTGGTAGAGACATAGCCTAACACTGTCATTAAAATACGTCCATCTTTTACTAAGTCGCTGCGCAATAATTTGCACTGACTGTAAATTCTAACTTGGTCTTAGACAAATAACATTAATGTAGCATACATAACCTATAGATGTCGTTGGCCATACCTGTTCTCCTTCTTTTCATTCCGATATCATTTCGGATTAATTATTTTTATAATAGGACCTAGGCCTACCCCTGTAAGTGCGATCGGAACTTTATCCATAGCGGTAAAATCGCATTGAGACCAACGCAACAGGATAATGATCAGGTACAGGCTAAGAAACGTTTTTGCTTCTGCGTCTCTGTGTTTGGGGATGTGCGTGCAAACGTCATATAAGTAATTGTTGTTACACAACTCATTAATCTCATGTGCAAGTTGAAGAAACTTGACAAGAAATAGCGAAGTAGAATAGGCTAATGCAAAATGTGTGTCTACCAGTGGTGGCGAAAGGGGGTGGGGGAGGGGTAGGTCTATGAACTATCCAAAGACGGGGGATGTGACTAGCGGGGTGACAGAGCGCAGAAAATAACCTGGACAGAACTTTTGCATTGGCTAGCGTGTTGAGACCCATGAAGAAATATACAGGGCAAACGTAAAACATTAGCCTACTTTTTGCTCCATTTTCTGCATTCAGAGATGTAAAATTGGTCTTAGACAAATAACATTAATGTAGCCTACATAACCTTAGATGTTGTTGGCCATACCTGTTCTCCTTATTCTTTTCATTCCGATATCATTTCGGATTAATTCTTTTTACAATAGGGCCTACCCCTGTAGGCCTAAGTGCGATCGGAACTTTATCCATAGCGGTAAAATCGCATTGAGACCAACGCAACAGGATAATGATCAGTAGAAACGTTTTTGCTTCTGCGTCTATGTGTTTGGGTGTGCGTGCAAACGTCACATAAGTAATTGTTGTTACACAACTCATTAATCTCACGTGCAAGTTGCAGAAACTTGAAAAGAAATAGCGAAGATTAAAATAGGCTAATGCAAAATGTACATGTCTACCAGAGGGTGACGAAAGGGGGTGGGGGAGGGGTAGGTCTATGAACTAGGGCCTATCCAAAGACGGACGCAGATTTGTTCAAAACTTCACTTTTGCCAAGATAATACAGCACCTGACAGATGTGGCATATCAAACGATGCCCTAAAAAGCATGAATGTTACGTAGATGCGCCTCAGACAAATTTCAATAAAAGCCCAAATTGTTTAGTTTTATTATGCCACTGATTGTAGTTTGGAGGAGAATGCAATTGGCATGCTGACTGCAGGAATGTTTTTTTAATCCAAATTTGAGAGAAATAAACGTTTTGTGTGCATGAAGAAATCTTAGGCATTTTACTCATGAAAAACAAATGTGTTGTTTTTTATTTTTGTTTTCAGTATAAAAGGCTTAATCCAGCAAATTAAAAGTCCCTAATCTACTCATTCTCATGTCTCATTCTCCATTTTGGGGAGTGAGACAACCCCCTAAACCTATTGTCTGTATCTAGAGGTTTATGCTGTAAAGGTATAACTCAGACAAGTGTGTTCTACCGCCAGCACATACATATGAATAATGAATATGATATGGCATATAGGCCAGAGGATCTAAGGTACGATGCACAATGGTTATGGTAGCATGATATTAATAAGAGCTGTTTGTATCGAAAGTGAGTTATAATAGCAATAGCATCTATTAAAACAACACTGTAAGGGCACCTGTCATAGTAAAATAATAGGATTCAATAGCATAATTGCCTATCTGTGTGTGTTAAGGCTACTATGTTGCATAACTTTGTAAACATTCAAAGAAAGCCAGAAAAACTAAATGTGGTTTAGAGAGGGGATGTCAGCCTGTGTGTTACCTTGTGTGTTGCCTTGTCAAAATTTCCCTGGGGATGAATAAAGTATCTATCTATCTATCTATCTATCTATCTATCTAGGCAAAATGGATCAACAGACTGCTCAACAGGAGCTGGAGGGACAGGGGGAGATACCCTCTTCACTGCCAGGTAGCCACCAACACACACACACACACACACACACACACAGGGAGGGAAGAGAGAGTGTGTGTGAGAGAGAGAATCCACTCAGCAGCACAACCCAAGACCCAAACAGCGTTCAGCTTCATTTTCATTTTCATTTTTAAACCCTGAATTTATATGAGTGAGATTAACCAAATGGTGTCCTGTCTGTTATATTTGTGCTCTTAGGCAGAGTCTGTGTTTGTTTCATTTTCCCATTAACATTACCACTGACTGTTTATGTGAATCTCTGTGTAACCACTGATAGTTATGTAAGTATGTATACTCTTTTGATCCCGTGAGGGAAATGTGTCTGTGTGTCTGTGTATGAAATCACACCCCTCATCATCTCACCTGTGTTCTGATCTCACAACAGTATGAGATAAAAGTCTGTGCTTCCTACACCTCTTTCAGCTCTTGCGGCCAGTGACCCCCAGCCGCCTCCTGCTGACCCCCAGCCCCCTCCTGCTGACTTGCTCCCTGACTCTGACCCTTCCCCTCCCTCCTCTTCAGACCCTCCATCCCCCGATGCTGCTGCTGCTACTGCTGCTGCTGCTGCTACTGATGCTGCCTCTCCTGTCAGTTTCCCTTTGTATCAGTTAACCATCACTTTATCACTCATTCATTCAGCTTTACTACTTGCACTTGCACTACTGGGGCTTAAAAGAGTGGACAAGAAACACTGGCCTGCTATAACCTACCATTGCTTTCAGGTTAATACCTATGATGCAGCAGGCAGAAACACTGGCCTGCTATAACCTACCATTGCTTTCAGATTAATACCCATGATGCAGCAGGCAGAAACACTGGCCTGCTATAACCTACCATTGCTTTCAGATTATTACCCATGATGCAGCAGGCCTTGAACTGTTCATTTGAATGCTAATGTAACGTAATGTTTATGGTTATTGTTTTAATGTGCTGTGGATAAAAGCTTCTGCTAACTACACATAACCATGAGCATAATTGAAATGTGGCAGGTTTTCATCTTCCCAAGAGGCTGGAGGACAACTCTCCCTGCAGACATGCAGGAGTGGGTCAGCGAGGCCTTTCTCCAGAGCCGTCGTGGCCACACTGCGCTGGTGACGCCAGTCAAGTTGTGGTGGTACCCACCAGCGCCCCCGGCTGCCCCACGCCAACCCCCGTCCTCCCCAGCCCTCTACTTTGCCCGTCCACTGTTCCTGTGGTTCCCCTACCACTTCTGGCACTGTGCTCTACTCTGCCCGCGGCCCGAATGCTCCCGGCTGGGCCGCAAGCTGGCCGGGGCTGGGTTCTACAAGACAGTGCGGCGGGTGCTGGACATAGACGGGTATTATTATGTGGCAACAGAATACTTAGAATGCAACAACTGCCACACAAAGGTGGCGGCCTGGTCCAAGGAGGTGTTGGGGCAGCTGGACAGATGCCTGCAGCTGCAGTTCCCGGCCATCCTCACATACAAGTAGGTATTTCCCACTTTCTGACAGCCATCCTTACTTACAAGTAGATATTTCCCACTTTCTGACAGCCATCCTCACTTACAAGTAGGTATTTCCCACTTTCTGAAAGCCAGTCATGGAGCTTTTTATAATTGTGAAGGTGTGTGTGTGTGTGATATATTTATATATATATCTGTACATCCGATAAATCCTTCCCTGTGGCGCACAGTGTCTACAGTTCCAAACTCTGAGTGTGTGTTTGTTTGTGTGTGTGTGTGTTCAGGGCAAATTGGTAAATTCCATCAGGCTTTCTGCGTATTTCATACCATTTAGTATAATAATAATGGGATAATGAACTTACATGTTTGTGTGTGTGTGTTTGGGTATGTGTGTGTGTGTGTTTGTGCGTGCGTATGTGCATCTGCGTGTGTGTGTTTCTCCAGGCTGGCTTGCGACAAGAAGGTGGTGAAGCTGCTCCGGGAGAAAACGGTTGGGCGTTCCGTCAAGGATCTGCTCAGGTATCTCTCAGAGCAGCATCACCAGGCGTGGATGAGCCGGTGCCTCCACTATTTGACAGCCTGCAGCTTCTCCTCCACCTCCACCTCCACCTCCATCTTCGCCTCCACCTCCACATCCGCCTCCACCTCCACATCCACATCCACCTCTGCATCCACATCCACCTCCAGCCTCTGCTCCAGTGGGCATCATCCGGTACTGCCTCCGCCGCCGATGATCCCTCTGCCCTCGGTGGAATGGCTGAGAACCTTCATTGGAGTTCAGGATGAGTTTGAGCACCTTCCTGGAGCCCTGAACAGGCTCTCCCAGAGGCTTCTAAAAAGGAAATTGGTCGTAGGTGCAGAGCAGAGCTCAGGTACGCTCACGTCACTCTTGACCCTGTCCATGCCAAATGACCATTTACCATATCATCTAATTTAGCATTACTTCCACTTGGGCATACTGCTTCACAGTGTCAGCTTCCTGCCTGGAATTTGAAATCAAGTGCTTAGACCATCATCCCACAATTGTACTTTTCATTCTTATAGTGTTTTTCTTCTGTATAAACTACTGGATGTCTACAGTTCTATCTGGATGAATAAAGTATATATCTATCTATCTATATAACTATATACCGTAAAACTTCAAATAATCGCCGAGTCGCTAAGAGACGCCTGTCTCTTTTAAACGCCTGGTGTGGCTACAGGTTTGGGTTAAAGGCCGGTCTTCAGTAGAGGCCTGGTCTGTTTTTTAGTTTCTGGTTGTATTTAATCTTCTAAAACCCGTCAGATCGTCTGTTTAAAGATTCGCAATGACACGAAACCGTTACAGAAAGGATATATCAGAGCCCGTCTACGGACATTCTCTGGCTATATACTGAAATAGGTTAATGATGTAAAGTTAAGTGCGCTTCTATAGGACTGGTGTGTGCGCGCACAGTTTTCATTGAGTCGGAGTGGCAAGTGCTGCGCATAGTTGCAGTGGAATGTGGCTGCCCAGGGCATTATAAAACTTCTCACTCTTAGACCTACTCATACACGGCACTGAAATGGCGTATTTAGCTGTCTAAATTCGAATCATATGCTGGGGGAGAAATCGTCGGACTTCCATGATTATTTTGTTATTCAGCACCCCTGGTCAAAAATATGTTCCCGCGCGCCTGGAAGTAGGCTATGATTTGAAATGTAGACTTACAAATTTGCCAAATACAAAACGGGAGAAACAATATGGTTCATGCTCTCTCATGCTGTTTCATTCGTGCCGAAAAGGAGGGAGAATGAAACATATTACGCACGTTCCACTTTTGCATAAATAATTCCTGAACGGTTTTGGTCAGGGCTGATAATGCAACTGTATTTGACAAAGGACCGATATAGGCTATTTGCTAGTGACAAAATATGAGCTTTCAGTGTGATATGATCTCTTTGTAAATTACGTTTAATTAAAACGTGTTTCATCTGTTCTGGCTATCCCCGCTATTTGGATCTTACTGTATCTCACTCAATGAACAACATCTCAACACTAAATGAATGATGATCCGTAATTGTCATCAGATAGCCCCACCCCCATCCCCAACACACACACAAAAAACACACACATTAACATCATCACTGTCATCACCTCACATACATACAGCACACTGCTTGCTACAGTAAGCCTCCTCTACTTGCTGCACACTGCCCCCCCCCCCTCCCTACATACACAGCACATTGTCTTCAGGATCTTCTCCAACACACATCCTCTACATACTTACAGCACACTGCCCCCACCTACCCACACGCACACTACACACACACACACACAGTCACTGCTACACTCCCCTCCCGCCCACACACACATCTTCATCACTCACATACATCATACATACAGTACTCTGCTTGCAATAGTAAAGTCCCTTCACCATACTTGCAGTACACTGCCCCCCCCCTCCCCTACATACACAGCACATTATTTCATCAGGAAGCTTCTCCAACACACATCCCCAACATACTTACAGCACACTGTTGCCCCCCCCCCCCCCCCCCCCAATACACAGCACATTGTCTCATGAGGAAGCTTCTCCAACACACATATTGCACACTGCCCTCTCCCCACATACACAGCACACTATCACATCTCCCCTGTCATCCCCCCAACACACACACCAAGACCCCTGGCAGTTGGGTTAGCCCCTTGAGCCGTGGATCTGCCCAAGGTTTCTTCCTTGGTAAGGGAGTTTTTCCTTGCCCCTGTTGCTCTTGGGTGCTCCTTGTTGGTGCCCCCCCCCACCCCCCACCCCCCAATTCCAATCCTCCCTCACCTTTCTTATGCAGCCCTTGCCACTTAATCTACTAAACCCCTCTTCTACTGCACTTTTTACCCCCCCCCCCCCCACTTTGCACAAATAGGCTGACACCAGACATAATTTCACTGCATTTCTTACTTCCAGTAACTATATGCATGTGACAATAAACTTCCTTGTATCCTTGTATCCATATAGGTAGACATTCAGTGTGTTTGAAATAATTAATTCGATAATATTTTCCATCTTTGCAGAGGAAACATTTTGTGTAAAGGGAATTAAAGGCCTGTCTCATATAGACGCCTGTCTCTAGTACTAGCCGGTGCAGTTTGGCGATTTGGGAAAATAAAAGCCCGGGCTATTATTTGGAGTTTTACGGTATATCGCAGAAACACACACACACACACACACAACTGGTGTTGTGTTCTTGGAGTTTATCCAGCCCTTATTGCAAGTCAGCACTGGCACAAAAGAACTGGAGGGAGAAATATATTTCACTGAAACATGGAAGGCCAGGACCTATGTGTCTGGTTTAATATTAGTAGGCCTATTTTATTTCATGTACAGTACTGATATGAATCAGCTTGTTCTAATATCCATCCTCTCCCTTTCTAAGATGGGCCTGGTTGTGGCTCCTGCCCCAAGTGCCCTCAGCCTGCAGCACCCGATGGCATGTCTCCAACCCTGTAACTTGGTAGGCTATATACCATCAGCTCTTGTGATGCCTGTTTAATATTGTTAAAATATCTTAAAATTGTTCTGTTGTTCAAGGCTATATTTATACAATATGTAAAGGCCTACTGCATATCAATTGGGTCATATTGTTAAAGTGTAATTAAATTGACATTTTTTTATTTAACTGATAATAATATCCGCCTATAGTTATAATTATTTGTTGAGATAATCAAAATTGTGCTGCATTTCGTTTTCAACTCAGTAATGAAAGAATGGGCAAAAAACAAAAAACAAAAAAAATAAATTTTGCTTAATTTAAAACGACAGTTCCATCCAGTGACAAAACTTCAGCACAGAGTGGGTGTTTACAAAGCTATGAATAAGAAGATTGTCAAAGAAGATTGTTAAAAGCTATGAATAAGAAGATTGTCAAATTGTCAGCTGGCAGGTATGGAGCAAATTTTGTGTCTTTTTAATGCAAGCAAAACATAAATATCCAAGCAAAAATACAGCTTTGAGAACAAAAATCAAGGTAGACTTCACTAATATATTAGTGAATCTGCCCTCTTTCATTTTGAGTCAAAAAGTTTTGCTTGCAGGCAAAAATTGCATGTTGAAAAGTTCTGTTTGCACATTAAAATCTTTAGCAAATCAAAAAGTTTTGCCTTCAAGTTTAACTGAACTTAAGTTCAAGTAAAGAACATTTAATTAAAGCCTGTTTTCCACAGAACTGATGTCCGGAGCATGGATCCACACCTCAAGAGAGATCGGTGGGAGGCACACTCTTCAGTGGCAGGTTGCCATCAACAACACACAC
This sequence comes from Alosa sapidissima, assembly GCF_018492685.1. Taxonomy (NCBI): domain Eukaryota; kingdom Metazoa; phylum Chordata; class Actinopteri; order Clupeiformes; family Clupeidae; genus Alosa; species Alosa sapidissima. Next base: position 36,670,325 of record NC_055962.1, on the reverse strand, counting down.
ACACACACAATACTTGCTTACCATTTCACAGGTTTGTTCTACTCGTGCACTTAACACATTTGACGTCACTAATTAGTTCAACTCTACCTAGCTGAAGGATTCTGCTGGTTACAACCCCAAATCAGAAAACGTTGCGATGTTGTGTAAAATGCAAATAAAAACAGAATGTGATAATATACAAGTCTTGTAAACCCATATTTAGCGGCAAAAGGACATAGACAACATATCAAATGTTGAAAATGACAATTTTTACTATTTCAACTGACTATTTTTTTGACTATTCAATCGGAATGACCAAAAAAAACTGTCCATGTAAACGTGGCTAGTGTCTTCAGACGCAGTTTAGCTCAGCTGGCATCAGCAACCACATCCACAACAACAATACACTGTTCCTACTAATAATACACTGCTACACAACAATACACTGCTACTCAACAATACACTGCTCCTACTAATACTTTCAGGTGCTGTTCAGAGAGCTACCTAGACATGCAACACACACTCACACTCAACTTGTGTTCCTTCCTCAGCTCCATGTCCGCGCATCCCTGTTCTCATTCTCCTCTCTTTCCCCCTCTCTTCAGGTGCAGGTCGGCCAATGGCTCATGGCCGTTCCCCAGGCGACTTGATTGGTCACTCTGTTCATAGTGGCCACATTCTGGGGTACGTTTCCCAAAACTATAGTTGCTAACCTGTTAGCAACTTAGTTGGTTGGCAATGGGAAATTGCATTGCAACCAATAAAGTTGCTAACTAAGTTAGCAACTATGGTTTTGGGAAACGCACCTGGGTGTTTTTTTTGTTGTTGTTGTTGTTTCTGGTGTTCCATGCATGTTGTGTTGAAAAACATTTTACATTGAATTGTATCTATTTATGACATTTAGAACATTAGCGAGTGTGATGTTAAAAATATAAAATATGTTTGTTATTGTAATAAAAACAAGTAAATTGTGCTAATTGTTCTGTGGCATTTCTTTTGGAGAACAAAGGTTGATGGATGGAGGAGGAGGTGGATGATTAGTTCCAACAGATTTTATATGGATTTCTATTCTGAATCTAAGTTCAAGTTTCTTTATTTGTCACATGCATAGTCCTAGACTTACAACAAGCAGTGAAATAAACTCCTGACTCCACTCCAACTGTGCTATCACAATAATATAATAATAAGTTATGGGAAAAAAAAGTTACGTTTAAAATATGAATAAATAAGAAGCTGAAGATAAAAGATATACCCCCGCCCCCTCCTACCCCTAATAATAAAACCTTGTACTAAGTACTTGTGCTCACTAAAAGTAGATCCAGGGCTTAAAGTGCAAGGTGCATTGTGCAGTTCATGAGGGAGGTGCATGTCATATTTCATTCAGGGGCCAGGAACAGGAAGGAACAGCTTGTGGATAAAAACTCCTCCTGAGTCTTTCTGTGTTAGACATGATGCTCCTGAATCGCTTGCCTGATTCCAGCAGCTGAAATAGCCATGTTCTAATGGTCTGAGAATGATTGAAGAACTTGTGTGTATGTATCAAAAATGGCATCCTACTGTGGAAACACTGCACTTTTTACTCCTCATGCTATTTCTGTATTATTATTTCTTGATCTTTCTGTCTTTTACCCCTGCACAGAAAAAGTTGAAAATCCAAAAGACCATTTCACTATATGCTTTACAGTAGTAGGCTATTTCTATGTATTTGACAAATAAAAATCAATGTATTAAAACAATGTGGTTTTGCATAATGGATCAGGTTTGCTGAACAATTGAGACCAGTTGTATAACCACTTGAGACCAATATCCATTTAAACTAAAAGACACTAGTTACAGTACGTCCTATTGGTTTCAAGTGGATGGAACTGGTGAGCCGCCCCTGCCCCATTGCTCTATTGGTTCCTAAAGGAGCATTTCACCGTTGGGAAGATGAATGTGTAATTAAATGAAGTAATTTATATATTAGAAATGTGGAGTCATCATTGAAGTCAGTGCCTTCTTGACCGAGAAAAGGCCAAAAAATTATTTTTGGTTCATGCGGATTAAAGCCAACAACTCCCAGAACAAACAGGATCAGTGATGATATTCTGCTAATACAGATTGGGTGCACAAACTTGGACATTCAGGCCATATTCACATGTAGTCGGGTATTTTTAAAAATGAAGATTATTCGTATTGTAAAAATAATTCCATTCACATATGCAGAAATAGCAGTTGAAGGTTGTCAGGAACACGTCAATCAAACAGATTGGATCAGGCCGATTGGCAACCTGACAATATTATAAAGAAAAAGAAAACTCCCTCCGGTTGATCTTAAACTTTTCTTGTGATTTTTCCACCATGTTACCAGTAAAACCAGTTTTCCTGATATGGCATAGCTAATTGCAAGTTGTATACAATTAACTGTTTTTATATGTATTGCTATTCCATGTATTTTGCGTAATGTTGTTTCTGTAAAAATGCACAGCTTTCAATGTAATTAGAGATTTGGGCCTAGTGCCTTGCATGTTTGTGCTGTTTGCCACCTATGGGTGCACCCTGCCTGGTTAATAGGCCTATGGTCAATGGTCATATAGGCCATCTCTTCCATGTCTAATTCGTCTGATGAAGATCTTTTGAGATCGAAACGTTGCCTTTTTTAAGTAAATAAAGTATTTCTTGGAGCCCATATACAGTGTGCAGACCATCTCCTTCTCACTTTTCAGTTTTTGAGAGCCCATTGCACTGAATAAAGAAGTGTCTCAGTAATGTGTTTTTTGTTGTTTATGTTAAAAGTTCATTATGCATAGAAGCATAACAATGCAATTGACTATGGAAATGCAGGTTGGTTTAATAAACATTACAGGCATTGTTCATATATTTTGTTCTATAAAATGGTAGACTAGCTCTAATTATCCAAAATCCCATTAGTGGAAGCGCATGGTCACATCTGGTCCTGTGATGATAAAATATGTGTGGCCCTCTATCATCAAAGTTGCCCATCCCTGCAATAGGTTATAGATTATTATTATTATTATTATTATTATTATTATAGGGCCTATGCATATGTCAGGCAACGGTGATTAGGATGCCAACTTTAACTGGCTCTCTCACTGTTTGCATCTATGACAATGCAGTTTAGCTTGTAAACTTTGTAATTTGAGACGTAGGCTCTGCTGCTTTACCTCAACTGTGAAGTTTTAATTCATCCGCTGAAACCACAACGTAATGGCGCTATTTTTTTTCAATCTATGGTAATGGCACATTGAAAGATTTATTTCATGATGGTTAGTGAAGTCGTCGACATCTTGGTGAAAGCAGAGAATACGCGAGGTATTGGCGTTTGAAAACATATTTTTAACTTTAACTAACCATTAAGTTAATGATATCAAAACAACCAATGTGCAAAACATGGGCGCGGAAGGTTACTATCATGCATGGTTTTGGACCATGTGGCCATCACGCGTGACGTGAGAGCTGCTGCAGAAGGAGGGATGTCTGGCGAAAGCCATGTGGAGCAAGGGCGTTGTATTTAATATGTCAGTATTAAATAGGGTAGTTGTCTTACACTTGAGAACCAATTTAATTTTAAAGCAGTACTACCTAGCAGCAACAACCTTTGTGTGGTTGGCGTCAACGTGGACATTTATTTCACCTGCTAGCGGAAAAGTTCAGTTCGACCATAACGACTGCTTCGTGTGAGCGGAGGTAAGTTAATTTACTGTAAATTCTTGACTCACAACCTGCAACCTAACTCGTACTGTAAATGTATTCAGTAGTCGTAGTAATGTATTGTTGTATCGTCCATCCGAGAAAAGTTTTTTGTTTTTAAAAAAACATAACATTAGGTCACGAGTTCAAACTTAAGGTAGTCCTCGTGCTAACCTAACATCCGATAGGGTTGAAGCAGAGCTAGCAATCTTTGCTAGCATCATCCACATGACGCACTTGTCATTTTAGTATGGAAAGGAGTAGGCTACTCCCTCTAATTATTTTGTTATTAATGTGGTAAAGAAACGAATGCAATCAAAGATAACTGAGTATGTTTGTGTTGTCGTTATTCAAGCCAATAAATGCTAGCGTTTAGCAAATGGATGACGCGTAGGATTTGGGCTAACGTTAACGTTAATCTCCATATTCAAGGTCACGACCAGCCGAAACTCCCTGGTTTTCAACACGACCTGGAACCTGCAAACGAATACGGAGTACTGTAAGTAATTTTGTTTATTGTTTACCGAGAGATTAAAGTGTTAACTGAAGTTTGATTAACTTACAAGTTACAAGTCATTCGTGTTTGCAAAGTTAGGGGTTTGGCACGTTCGGGACCAGACGACAACACGTTGCCTTCGGCTGATATTTCGCGTGTTTTGTAAGTCTAAATGATGGAAATGGTTAATGCCGTGAACTTAAAAAGTTGGTGAGTTAGGGTGAGGCTTTAAAGGGGAATTGAAACGGATATAATTTAGGTTGAGTGGAACTTGTTTACCGGACCGTGGTCATAGCCCACTTCCAGGCTATAATGTTAGCTATTGACCGCCTATTTATTTTTGGTTTCCGTCTCAAACCGGTCACTGTAATGTTATTAACTCTTGAAGTACAATTACTGTCTTTGGATGTTAAACAGGCTACTTGGACTTTGCAGGTAATGTTTTAAACCCCGCCATGCGCGTGTGTAATGCTTCATGACACTGACCTTGCTCCAGCAAGATCGCAATGTACATGTTTGGCACGATGTACAGTATACCACATGATTGGCGATGTATTCTCATGTCAACTTTATACCATCACTACAGTGAATTAGCAAACCAGTTATTTGTGATGGCTTTGGAGGTGTTTGCATGTTGGACAAAGATGACAGCCTAATTTTGAACCGTAGCTTGGTCATGGCCATGCTTGATATCTTTGTGTGGCAAATAGGGCTGTAGTGTACAAAAAAAATCAGCCTGTCACCTTATTATAGTGGATGGAATCCACTTTCTTGAAATCTCCTGGCTTCTTCTTCTTCTTCTTCTTCTTCTTCTTCTTCTTCTTCTTCTTATTATTATTATTATTATTATTATTATTATTTTTTTTTTTTCTTTTTACCTTTTCAAGAATTAATGCGACTCTAACCGCTTAACATACAGACATGTTGAAATAACCGTTTTGTAGGTCTGGAGTTGGACAACAGTAACTTTTTCAGATTTTCTTAAAAGTTTATACTTTTTGAGAAATAGGGGATTAAAAATGGTAAAAAGCTAATTTCTTCCCCCATAGACTTGAATGGCTGTGATGTCATAATGGCCTAAAGCCAGCTGCGCTTGTTAAGCTCCCAGAGTAGTTCCCGGGCTAATTAGAACACTGGCACAGGTGTCACCTGTGAATTCAACTGTCTCAGCTTCTAATGCATACAATCTGATGCTCCCTAAAACTACACATCCTGTTTAAGTGTTTCCTGTGTGTCAAAATAAGTCACAGCCATATCTCATGCTTTGCGCATTATATCTCCAGAACGGTTTGACGTATATGCTTCAAATTTGGTACAAGTGTTTGTATGGACTCAAAGATGAAGTGAGTTGATGTTGGAGGTCAAGTCAATGAACACTCCGAGTGCGATATCTCAAGAATGCCTTGACATACATGCCTGAACACAAAATATGGAACAGATGAAGACAGATTATTCTTCTAGTCTAACTAGTCAAACTAATAATGCTACCCAGTTATCGTACCCAGGGAATATAGCGCAAACACAGGGGAGAAGTGCCAATAGTGATTGATTAGGTACTTCGCTATATCTAAGAATGACTCTGGCCATATGTATGAAAACAGTGCACGTCTGTCTAGCAGTGAAAAACTTCCGCCTGTTAAAAGCAGGTGTAATCCAAATTCCGGTTAAATGTGTCAATGAGAGAAACTTGCCTCAGAAACAGCATTTTTGATGCTCTTTTCTCTCAGCTCTTTGCGCTAATCTTTAATTTTTTTTTTATGTTGCAGTCGTGCAATGTAATCTGGGGAAAATGCCATTTTTGCATTGTCATAATGTTCCCCTGTTTGTGGAGAATAATAGCAGTGTGTTTTAAAAAAATGAATAAAGCTCAAAATTATTAAAATAGCTGTCAATTCCATAATATCAATGCATTGGGAACACTGCACATTCGATTTCAAATCAAAACATGACCAAAATTGATAAAGTTTGTTTTATACCTTTACAGAAAGTGTTTGCATTTTTCTTTACAAACTCAAAACATTTACTGTATAAACTGAAAAATGTCTCAAGATTTTGCTTTACTTTAAATCACTGCACTAATATCTAGTTGCATTACCGTTATTTCTGAGAATTGCTTCACATCTGTGTTGCATGGAGTCGACCAACTACTGGCACCTGTGTACAGGTATTCCAGCCCAGGACGCGTGAACTACATTCCACAATTCCTCTGCATTTCTGGGTTTTGCCTCAGAAACAGCATTTTTGATGTCAACTTAGCGCTTCAAAAGCTCAACACAGATTTGAGACGTCAGTTTTGAGCGTCACATCCCTATTTGTTAGTCATCAATTTAAAATGTATGCTTTTTTAATGTCCATCATGCCAATGTCTATCTGGCCAGGCCATACTCAATCCGTCTTCATAAATAGGTTGTGAGGAGTCCAAACTTCAGACGTCTCAGCCTTGGGATCATCTACATGACCTGCCTTGCAAGTGGAACAGAGAACTCAACTGACTGGTAGGCCTATGTGTTTATTATTTTTGTTTTAGAAACTAATGAGATTGAAGTTGGACTTCAAAGAGTTTCATTTTGTAAACTGTTTTTTTTTTTTTTCAGCAAGTTAGTACGAGTCAGTCAATATTTCTGCTGCTCAGGCTCGAGACATTTTGGAGTATTTGTTGCTATAAGAAGCATTTGCTGTGAGGGTGTACGCTAGTTGCTGTGAGTGTGTACGCTAGTTGCTGTGAGCTTGTACACTAGTTGCTGTGAGGGTGTATATGGGAAGTTGCCTACACTGGGTACACACTGGTGCCTTCTTGTTGGGGAAAATGTATTTCAATGTATTACTTGTATTTCAAGTGAGATTTGTGTGTGTGGAGTAGACTCTATGCAGGATTTGCACACTCAGGGTTGTAGACACTAGGCAGGATTTGCACACTCAGGGTTGTAGACACTAGGTAGGATTTGCACACTCAGGGTTGTAGACACTAGGTAGGATTAATTTGTGTAGTGTAGAGACCACAGCCATAGAAGAGAGTTGTGACACACTTTGATGTCGCTGCCACGCGATCAAAAGTTCCAAAAAAACCTTTTTCTCTACCACTCTGGTAGCCACTAGGTAGGATTTTGCACATTCAGGGGTGTAGGCAGACCGTTCTGCTGTTTGGATCAGCTAGGTCCTTAGACGGAATTTGGCTGTGGACAAAATCACTGCTGCTGTCAAAATTAACATGTTAATCGTTGTGATTAATTTTGAAAAATAATAACGCAATTAATGCATTTTGTTTACCTAAAGTGTATTTTTTTTTTTTTAAACTACCAAAATTCACTGAATATCCTAGTTTAATACAAGTGATTATGCAATCAGTTTCTCTAAACATGCATGCCCAAAAAATCTTTTTACGATGTCAATGACCCCTGACCTCGGTATTTGAATCCTGGCTACGGCCTTGGTCGTGTCTCAAACTTCAGCTCTGTTTTATGGTTTAATGCTAGCCATTTAATTATAGGCCCTATAAGTGGAAAGAGCATTAAAATGCCATGCATGTGCATATTGTGCCGTTTGCCAAGAAGTTAAATTTATCAAAATGACAACTCGCGTCACCCAACGTCACATCTCCGCATTGCTAGCCTACTGGTTGGTAGCTCATGATAACAGATGTAGGCCTGTCTGCATGCTGTTGTAGACAAGAAAGAGACAAAAGTCTTGACTGTCATGAAAGGACGAGCCTTTGAAACACAATTTTGTTTGTTAAAACCATATCTTAATGTGATGAAAGTAAAAATCGTTTTGAGTGTATTCGTATAATATGTAATTTTCCACTGCAGTAAAGTGTTGGAAAAGCTTGCGGATCTTTAGGAAAGATTAGATGAATGTGATTATTTATGTTTGGCCCCTTTTTGGGCCTGCAATCGCTGATACAACCTTTAAGTTAAGGTACATAGTACCTACAATTATTACACTCGGGTCCAGTAGATCCGAACACCTCATATGTAATAGTTATGTGAAAGGGGGGGGGGGGGGGGTGTACCGTGTGCAGTCATTGAACATAAGTTAATTTTTATGTTCTTCACAGAAAATGGGCCAATGAGTTTTAGTTAGAAGAAATAATAAGTGGCATCATTTTTCTTATAGCAAACATTAAAAATGGGTCCCACAGACCCAAACACCTTACAAGGGTTAATGGACACAGGCTTATGATCACTCATGCCCCTGGGATCAAAGACCATCTCTTTTGTCTTTGTCACATTTAAAATAAGGTTGTGACCTTCACACCATGCCACTATGCGATGTACCTCTGTATGATGGTTATGTCTGTCTGAGCGCATAGAAGGCTCAATAGAGCTGTATAATCAGAGAACATGATTACATAATGCTCACTGTGCTTATTTCTACAACATTTAGTATATAACGTAAAAAGAACAGAACTTGCACAACTCTGTGGGGCTCCTATGTTTATAGCCTTTATACTAGAGAGAGTGTAATTGACTCTCACCTGTTGCTGTAGCCTAGAAATCTAGACGCGCCCCTAGCGGCAGCAAATTACATTTGCTGCCAGGGCTAGTCTAGCAACTCTCCGTTGGTTTGTGAGCTCCAGAAATCGAAACTTAATCAGGCATTGAAATCGTGTATAGAGTCGTTTGGTGGGCTTAACATAATGATTGATGGCAGAGTTGCAACGGTTTGGCTTGAATTCCCTGCTACTTGAAAACAAATATCCTATTGCGTCCTATTGCGTGCAGAGGGAATTTGAAAGACTACTGATTATCCCGCCCCTCGGACTGAGCACTGCGAACGGTGAGTGCCCAGACCCTACATTTTAATGTGGGTCTGGCTCGCCAGGCTACTGTTGCTGCCTTCCAGTAAGGAAAGCAAAGTACCACTTAATAACAAAGGCGTTCACCTCTATTCGTTTGAGCTTTTTAAAAATAATCTGGGAGAGAATCATGTTAAAAGCTGAACTAAAATCCATGATCAATAGTCTGGCATAAGCCTTGGGGTTTTCAGTATGTTTTAGCCTAATAGTCTAAGATGAGCATCATCAGTGCCCCTGCTGTTCTGATTGGCCAATTGGTAAGGATCTTGGAGATGTTTTGCTTCATGCTTTAAAATGCCCACCATTATACGCTCCAACTTTCATTATTATCGATCTCATGGCCACAGGTCTAAAATCATTATTTGTAAATGCGCTTGAAGCCACCAATGATGGCCTTGTGCTCCAAGATAACAGTGGGCTCAAAATGAGTGCATGTGCGGAATTTAAAGAAGAGAAATCCCTCCAAATATGAACAAATGACTTAAATATAAGGTGGCACCATTGTAAGGGTCTTATGATATGAAAACATGACTTGTTTATTTCATCTTTTAAGGGGTATATAGCTTGCCTGGTAAGCCAAACTCATTCATGATTGGGAGTCCTTTACAACGTAAACATGGTGACGGGTGTAGAAATATCAATTTTGAAATCATTGGTCAATTACATTGATCAGAGTCGCCTAAACTTTGCAAATAGTCAGGTAGAACCACAGGATAGGTGTGCCATAAGGTACTAATGCAATTTTTTTGCATAAATTGATAGTTTATGGCATCCTTGAGCATTTTTTTTTTTTAAATGACATAATTTGCCACGCCCTCTTTTTTGACCATAAAAAAATAACTAGATCCACATTACTGTTTAAACCCATCATGTATGGTATCAAATGAAAGCTCTTCTCAAACAGAAATCAATGTTGTCAATAAAAACATGCTAAAATGATTTCAAGTCCCTCCAGAGAACATAATAACTGTAAAGCCTGGTAAGGTCACACCGCTGAAATGGTAGGCTGAGCAACAAATTGTATCAACCCTCAACAATTAATCAAATAGACAAAGTTATAAGGAAAAAAGTAGAACTTTCTCACAGATTCTGAAAGCAACTATATACAGAACATGTTGCCAGGCTGGCCTTGTACACATCACAAACATCAAATGTCTCCTCCAAAAAACATTCATTCAATCAGACATTTCTCCCTCGCTGTCATCAGTATCCTTTACTGAAAGTGTAGCCATCTTCGAATTTTTATTTGCACACTGTTCACCACCTTTGCAATGGCAGTAGGTGGTGCATGGTAGTCCATCTGACTGACAGCTGCAAGAGGCCCTGGAGCATGCTGGCACTGCCTTGCATTCACAAGCAATAAGCTGTAGACCTGTTTTGGTAGCAATGTCAGTGTTGCCATGAACAGGCACAGGAATTCCATCCTCTATTTTCCAAACCAAACAGATACATCATCAGTACACACTGGAGGTGTTTTTTTGTCAGCAGCTCTCCACAGAAGGACTTGCAGCCGTGCACGCTTGATGTGTTCCGCTGCATTATTCTCTTGTTGTAGGAAGACACAAAATTGCATTAGTACCTTATGTCACACTTATGCCCAAATTCCACAAAGTTCTACCTGACTAAAACTATGAACAGAATAGGTAGTCAGGAAACATTGTATGCGAGCCTGCTTTTGCTGTAAATACATTTCTGCATTTTTCCAACTACAATTTTTGATGTTTGTAGTCTTGCAGGCATTGCTTCCACCATTTACCACAGTCAGTTTTGACTGTCATCCCCTCTCGTTGTTGATTGGCTTGACTTTTTTTTTTTTTTTTTATTATAGAAAATGAACTATGCTGTACCAGACTAGCATCTCCCCGAGAGGAGAAGGTGGCTTTACAACAGCTGTTTTAAGTGACTTAGGAAAAATGCCAGACAGCAGTGATGAATTTACCATGCAAAGGACATCTGCTGATATAAGGTGAAAAACAGTTTTAAAGAAATTGTCTTGCAAAATGTCTAAGCCACATGAGGAAGAGCTGAGATTCTGTACCGTTTTTTCAAGTGTGTCGTGGTCTATCAAGCTGAATTCTGACATTAAGTTAAGATCCATTCTATTTGCAGCTGGAAGTTCCGGATGTTGAATTAGTAATTGAGCAGATATGTTGAGTCTGATTTTGTCAATTTTACCTTTGAAAAAAGATGAACGCATTGCATTTATTAGTTGAGAGAAGTTCAGGCGCTAATTGTGAGGGGGGATTTGTTAACGTAGTGTTATTGTGTTATTTGAGTTATTTGAACTTCTACCGATGTTAGAAAAGAAAGGCTGTCTTTCTTTGCGTATTTCGGAGTTATATGTGCGTAGCATCTCTTTATGGATTTCATAGTGGATCTGTAATTTGTATTTACGCCGTTTTCTTTTGGTCTTCCTACACTCTTTTTAGGAGTTTAACTGCTGGATTTTGCTTCCATGGTGCTTTCTGTTTGTCCTTAACTTTCTTGAAATGTAATGGAGCAATGTCATCCATAATGTTTGCCATTTTTGCATTAAAGTGATCAAATAAGTCTTCTACCGAGTCTGACAGTTGACTTGACGTCTGTGAAAGTGCTTGCTCAAAGAGCGCACTTGTCTGATCATTTATGATCCTTCTTTTTACCATCATAGATCTGTTCTGAGTGTGTGGGGACAGACACATCAAAGAACACGCGGAAATCATCAGATAAGGCCAGGTCTTTAACAGCTGTAGAGACATCGAGACCCTTTGTGATAACAAAGTCGAGGGTATGGCCGAGAGTGTGTGTTGGCACCTGTACATGCTGTTAGGGAGAAAGTATCGATTAGTGCAATTAATTCCTTGGCATAATTGTTTTTTAGGATTATCCACATGCAAGTTTACATCCCCTGATATAATAAGACATTCAAACTCTATGCAAATGACTGATAGCAGTTCACCTAACTCTTCAAGAAAGACTTTAGCTGAATGTTTTGGAGCCCTGTAAATTGTCAGTAATAAAATCTGAGGAGAAGACTTAATGCGTGCACACAGATATTCAAATGAAGTGAAGTCACCGAATGACGACTGATTGCACTGAAAAGACGTCTTGAAAATTGTGGCCATCCCCCCCACCTCTTATTCGCTCTGGTAGCACTCAAGAGACTGAAGTTTGGGGGAGCTGATTCAATGAGTAGCAGCACTGTTTGCTTGATCTAACCATGTCTCAGTTAAAAGTAAGAGTAATTAAGGTTGTGTAAGAATTATTTATTTGAAAGAGATCTGGTGTTTAGGAGTGCTAGTGTTGCTGTAAGTGTTGGGGAAATATTATCCACGGGGGAAATCTGAAGTGCTTGTGGTACGGGTAGGAGATTTGACTGGTTTACCCTGTAAGCTCGATGCACTTGTCTTCTATTACTTGTCAATACAGGAATAGAGAATCACATAGGCTTACTGGCAGTACCATTTCTATTGCAGGGACCCTGCGAATATCATACAACGGTCATCAAATAATTGTCCCCTGCAGCTGCTATGCCAGCTGAGAATATGAACTAAGAGGTTGTTGCACAGTGTATAGCTGGATAAATAGAAGTTTTCCAGATGACATGTCTACAGAGATAAGTAGAGTGTATATATATGTATTTGTAGAGTATAAATAGACATTCTATATTACTAAGCAAGGGCATAGGTGAAACAGTGTAGTAAATGTAAACGGGTAAACAGTGCAATGCAATCAATGTAAACCGGTAAACAGTGCAGTAGTAAAAAGTAAACGGGTAGCTAGCAACAGATAAAGTGCAAATGCTAGACTGGAGGTGTAGTTTTGTTCAGAAGTGTTACAGCCTCTGGAAATAAGCTGTACCTGAGCCTGCTGATGTGGGAGCGCAGACTCCTGTATCGCCTGCCAGATGGGAGTAGACTGAAAAGACCATGGATTGGGTGGGTGGCATCCTTGACATTTGGCTTTGTTTGTACAGCATTTATGGTATCTGTTGTGGATGGAGGGGAGTTGGGTTTATGGTTTATGTTTATGATTATGTTTATGGAGGGAAGTTGGGTTCATGGTTTATTACTGTTCCTTATGGTGTCACCATCTATGTAATGTAAGAGAAAGAACATTTGGTAACATTGAATTCATATTGCATGTGTGCTGGAGTGGACAGAGTTTGATGGAAAACTTTGGTGACTTCTGATGTTCAAATTGGTTCTGGGCATGTTGTTGGGGGGTTGTTTCTTGGTATAAAGTATATAGCATAGGTATACCCTCTGCCAAAATGGGGTCAGTCATTTGAGCTCTTTCTAAGACTGATGTCAAATTTGAAACAGAAGAACCTATTCATGTGCCTATACAGTATTTTTCTCACGCGAATAGGGGGGAAAAGAATAACCTTCACATATTACCATGAAAATTACTGAGTTGATTACTTGCATCAAGACAAACAAAAAATGTATTAAGTTTTTTGAAATTGTTTGTTAACATGGGCAAACAGGGCATAATGTATTTAAGTATAGCTAATTTGCATACAAAAATCTTGCAAAATCTTAACAGCTACTGTACCATTGAATTTCTAGACAACTCCGGTCTGAGTTTGACTGGCGTAGTAACAATAACTAGGGGGCGTGGCTTTTGCGAATGGTCAATTGTGAGGGTGGGGGGTTGTTAACTTCTCCACAGTTGAAAATAGTATGCGAGAGTTATTTGTACTTCTACTGATTATATTTGAGAAAACTTGCGGAGCATGTCTTTATTGATTTCATAGTGAATCTGACGCCTTTTTTCCCCATCAAATCATCATTGGTTTATCAGTTATATTGACCCAAGTTTTGGACCGGTGAAAACATGTAAGATTGATCCCTTGTTGGGCCACAAGAAAGCCATTGCTTGTAATGCTAAAACTATGAAATTATAGATGTTTAACATGGAACTCCAGATGAACCGAATTAGTTTTGGCGGACAGCATTGGGGAAGATGAAAGTAGAGAATTTAAAATGTGGACTTTATTCCTCCAACAGACCACACACATATACATACGTCTAGTAGGCTAGGCCTACAATAGCTGTAAAATCTAAATTATATCAATGAAATTTGACAATAACCAAAATAATAAGATAAGTAGGCTAGCCTAGGCCTAAACAAAGGAGTCTTTAAATAGTCTTTTTTTGAATGTCTTGAAATTTCATAGAAATGTCATAGAAATCAAACGGCAAGTAGCCGATCAGTGATGTTTTATGGTACATAGTGGTAGGGCATGCGTGACTGTTAATTAGGCAGATCCTGGGCCTAGGCGGATATCTAATATGATGGCCTATTCAAAGGTGATGGGCCTACCCCAAGATATCCAGAAACTGTGTGTGTGACTTGTGATTTGGGTATACATACCCCTGATATCTGATCAGCAAGTCAGGAGTCAAAATAAGTTATCAATATTCTCACTGATTCTTAAACTCAGGACATGATCAAAGATGCTCCTGACAAGCTGTGTGTGATAAAAAAATGGTCAGTATATCCCCTTGATTCCTGTCTAAGCTTATTTCGCCCAGTGTCTCATGGTGTGTGTGAAAGCACAGAGTCATAGCTATAATATCGATTGTTACCTTTTTTGCTGATTGTAGCTTATTTGATAGATGAGAAGAAAGTTTATTTTACTGCTTATTGTACAGATCCCATGTTAACATGATGTTATGGCGTTCAGCTGGTGGTAAATGAAGTTGGTGATAAATGAGGATCTTATTGTGTGTGTGTGTGTGTGACAATATGTGGATGCAATTCAGAATGTGGGGCGCCACAAAATCAAAACTGGCTACCACACAATAATGTTCTATGTTGTACTATTTAAATGAGATAAAATCCTGTCATTAAGCTGCACTTTTTACAAATGCAGCCTTTCCTTGCCCCCCCCCCGCTCTCTCTTGTAGCCCGCTGCCCCTCCTCTGCATACGTTTAACAAAACGTTAGTTATTTGTTAAAACTGGTGCATTCAAGTTAACTCTGCTAAAGGCTTATCGCAACATAGTACATTGGGGAGACTAAACTAAGTAAGTTATGCAATCAAGCCGGATCTCTAAGCTAATGTTAGAATACTGAAGTGTTCTTACTTGTGCGGGGCTTTATTTTATTAACTCTGACACTGAATGTTTTCGAAATCCTGATGTAAATTATTTTAACTAACTACATAGAAAGCATACAGGGAATCAAAGCCGCGGTATAGAGGTTGAAGTGTAATCTGTTATCGGTAATGTAAGCGTTCTCTAAAAGCGTGCATGATGACACAAATGCTTACTAGCTGGGAAATGGAAATGCTTGTGGGAAATGGAAGTATGATTGTGTGTATGTACTTGCCAGTTCTCGGTGCTTCAGTAGCCTTTTGGGTACAGGGCAGCAAACTGGGGTATTGGGCAAGAGACACTTTTCTGCATATCTTTTGCGCCCAGACGTGGGAGCGCTTATTGGCGCAGGGGTGTTTAGAGTGGTAATATATTTGTTGCTTAGTGAGGTATATTATGGCATTGTATGGAAAGAACATGAACGATTGTTAGTAATGTGTATTGCCCATGTCGTGTTAACCAAAATGTGGTGCATTTAAATTAATTGATTTGTTGCTATGTATGGTTTAGACCAGTGTTTTAAATTGTGTCTGCGTAGCGCAGTTAGGAGTTAAGATTCCTCCTCGGTTGTGTGGGGTCCTGCTGAAAGACCTCTGAGGTAGGCATAGAAACTAGTGGGCATTGTCCCGGTGTTTGTTTTTCTTTTGTATCAGTCTTTTGTTTTGTTTGTTTGTCAGTGTCTTAACCGTTTTCAGTTTTCAAGAACCCAGTTTAAAGGGAAACTTGGCAGGATTTCCCCCTCTGCTGGAGAAATTGTGCATTATGATATTTCAAACTGTGGGAAAAGGTAACGATAAAGCACATGGATTTGTTTACAAGCTAGCGAACGGTTAGCATAAGTTTGGCAGAACTATGTGGATGTTACAAGGTAAGACACACGATTTAAAACGAGTTTCTTGTTTCTCACTTCTCTTTCTGGGACGATAGTCTCAATGTTGCAAGGTTGGTTTTCCGTCTGGGGACGCTAGGCGCAGCGGGGAAAGTCACCATTTTCACTGGAACAGGTCATTTAACCATCCAAATGATTTCTAAACGGGTTTATTACGTTGAAATAGTTGCCAAGTTCCCCTTTAAAGCTGCTCCATGTCATTAGTAACAGACGTTTGTAGGCTTAACTGAAGAGTCCATTACAGCCAAGATGGCAAAAAAAGAAAACTCAAGTAAACTCATTACACTGTCCAAAGTGTAATTTTCCATTATATTCCAACATGTTTGGTGTTGACATCCATGAAAATAAGTCTTGTCTGACTGTTTTAGAATAAACTTAACTGTGTCTTAAACTTGCAACTCTACCAAAATGACAAGCAGAATGACAAAATAAAAGGGTGACTGAATGAATGGGTTTATTTAACAATGCACCTCCAACTGAAATTCAAAGTTCTATAACTGATCTAAGTGCAAGCATGTAAGAGCGCAAGAAAGTATAGTGCATAGTGAAAGTAAAGTGTAGTTTGTTACCAGTTGGCCTGAAATACTACACTACCATACTTTGGATGCTTTTGGTCTAGTGCTAATTCTCGGACTTGATTCGGAGGACTCACCTGCCTCCGACATTTTTCATATCAAAGCGGTGAAGGTGGGGGGAGGGTACAGATTGAGGAAAGCACATTAACCAGCAGGGGCGCGCACAGCGCTCAGACTGGTGTGGAGGTGAATTAGTTTAATTTGATCATGTACTTGTTGCCAAGACATAAGGTTCGTCATGTGACCACATCATTGATCTCTTCCTTGTAGGTTTTGATGAACTAATGACGGAGGAAATGGATTCTGGTGTGAGTGGCTGTGGGAGGCAATACAACATGGTCATTTGCAGCTTCTCAAATCCGGCCTGGGCTTTAGACTGAAGGCAAGCCAGTGGTACAGGTAAGCACAGTAAGTGGTTGAGCATGCATACACCAGTAAACATGGTGGTGTAGCAGGTCATGCTTCAGTTCAGTGTGCAGTGGCAACTCCGCAAGTGGAACCGCCTTTGGAACAATACAGTGAACGTGACGAGCGTGGCTTCGAGCCAGATGGCATCCCTCTGGTAGGTGTTCGGAGGTAGGTGCCTGTCCTTTTCCTTTTACGAAGAAGATGGTCCATGAAGAAAATCCAATTGGAAGATGGTCCCTCAATTTTTTCAGGTGGGTTCTGCTCCATGTTGTCTTAACACACCATTAGTTTCAAGTGATTGTTGTGGTTAGTTTGAAGAGTATTTATATTAAATCTCCTTTTTTTGTTTAAAATTATATACAGGTGCTAGAATATCAAAAAGTGAAATATGTATATTATATTAATTCATAACACACAGACTGATATATTTCAAATGTTTATTTCTTTTCATTTTGATTATGATTTCATTTGATTATTATAACTGACAACTAATGAAAATCCCAAAATCAGTATCAGAAAATTCGAATATTACTTAAGATAGAAAAAATGTTTTTTTTTAGAAATGTTGGCCAACTGAAAAGTATGAACATGAAAAATATGAGCATGTACAGCACTCTATGCTTAATTGGGGCTCCTTTTGCCTGAATTATTGCAGCAATGCGACGTGGCATGGAGTTGATCAGTCTGGCACTGCTCAGGTGTTATGAGAGCCCAGGTTGCTAATGGCCTTCAGCTCTTCTGCATTGTTGGTTCTGGCGTATTGCATCTTCCTCTTCACAATACTCCCATAGATTTTCTTTGAGGTTAAGGTCAGGCGAGTTTGCTGGCCAATTAAGAACGGGGATACCATGCTCCTTAAACCAGGTACTGGTAGCTTTGGCACTGTGTGCAGGTGCCAAGTCCTGTTGGAAAATGAAATCTGCATCTCCATAAAGTTGGTCAGCAGCAGGAAGCATGAAGTGCTCTAAAACTTCCTGGTAGATGGCTGTGTTGACCCTGGACCTCAGAAAACAGTTTACAGATGATGTAAACACCAGCAGATGACATGGCACCCCAAACCATCACTGACTGTGGAAACTTCACACTGGACTTGAAGCAATGTGGATGCTATGCCTCTCCTCTCTTCCTCCAGACTCTGGGACCTTGATTTACAAAGGAAATGCAAAACTTACTTTCATCAGAGAACATAACTTTGGACCGCTCAGCAGCAGTCCAGTACTTTTTGTCTTTAACCCAGGCAAGACACTTCTAATGCTGTTTCTTGTTCAAGAGTAGCTTATCACAAAGAAATGCGATAGCTGAAACCCATGTCTTGCATACGTCTGCGTGGTGGTTCTTGAAGCACCGACTCCAGCTGCAGTCGACTTTGTGAATCTGCCCCACATTTTTGAATGGGTTTTGTTTCACAATCCTCTCCAGGGTGCGGTTATCTCTCTTGCTTGTACACTTTTTTTTTTTTTTTCTACCACATCTTCCTTCCCTTAACCTCTCTATTAATGTGCTTGGACACAGAGCTCTGTGAACAGCCAGCCTCCTTAGCAATGACCTTTTGTGTCTTGCCCTCCTTGTGCAAGATGTCAATGGTCGTCTTTTGGACAACTGTCAAGTCAGTAGTCTTCCCCATGATTGTGTAGCCTACAGAACTAGGCTGAAACGATGCTTTTCATAACTATTTTGGAAGTAGCCTATTATACAGCTTTCCAGAACGCTGCAGAAGATTTCAAGTTCCGCTGCAAATTCCATTCAAATGAAGGGGCCCAATGTTCGGAGGTTCGATCATTTTGTTGTAGCCTATGTGACCGGGTTGAATCAAGGATCTTCGCTATAATGACAGCTGCAAAAAATATCAGTGGCAATGGATTTTGAGCTATGAATCACATCTTTCATATTCTGTGAGTTCATTCGCTTTCATTGAAAGTAAGCAACAAATAGGCTATGTTTCTATGCAGCATCTGAAAGTTTTTAAGTTCTGACTTTTGTGGCGATATGTTTGTTTTCCCAGCAGATGCATGCAAGGGTAACCAAATAAAGGTAAGACTTGTGAAGTTCCCTCTTCTCGTTTTGGCAAGTAGCCATAGGCCTATACCTTAATAATATGTCTCATTCGAATACCATGCTATCAGTGACCGCCTGGCGAAACTCTGTGCTGTTCATTTACCACCCACCAGGCCAACTAGGCGGCTTTCTGGATGAGCTGGACACTGCTGTCCTCAGTCCCTGAGCATGACTGTCCGCGCTATTCGTCCTTGGCGATATGAACATCCACTTAAAGTCCACTGAACCTGGGGCTTCAATCACCCTGATCCACTCTCTTGGCCTCGAACTGGTTCGCAGCCCACCTACTCACAAAGCTGGCAAAGAGCACCACAAACACCCTCATGGTGACGCCTCCATCTTTCCGACAACTTCTTCATCCGTTTAAACGTCAGCCTGACAGAACAACCTCCTCAGCCAATGGTCACGTTCCACCTCAACATCACCTGTCTCCAACTCACTTCTCTGTGGTCGCCTCCGGTCTACCTCCACTCGGCACTTTCAGTCTTACCTCTGCTCCACACTGAGCTTGTGTCTGGACGAACTGTGCCCTCTTACTACAAGGCCAGCCCGATCAAAACACTCATCAATGGCTAAATGATGCTCTCGGATCGCAGTGCACCAACCTCAGAGCCGCAGAGAGAAATAACTGATGACCTCACAAACTACCAGACACTCATCCTCCTTCTCGGCCAGCATCACTGCTGCTAAGACGGCCTTCTACAATGACGAAATCAAAAGTGTCACAAACACTCAACTTTTCTCAACCTTCAAATCGCCACTCAACCCTCAGCTGCCGCCTCCTCCGTCCAGCCTTACTGCCGATACCCTTGCCTCATTTTTTACAAAGTGGAACTGAAGCTGGCACATCTTTTTCTGAATTCGCACCTCTCTCCGAGAGTGATGTATTTAGACTGCTGACTTGTAGCCGTCCTACCACATGCTTGTTGGACCCTATACCTACGAGCCTACTTCAGTTAATCAGCCCAACCATCACGTCAGCTATCAGACGTGATCAAAACGGTTTTGCTCCCACCTACTTGAATGCCCTCATACAGGCATATGCTACTTCCCGACCGTTGCGCTCCTCAGATGAACGATGTCTAGCTCTGCCACCGGTACGCTCAGGTCAATTCAAACTTTTATCATCTGTTGTTCCTCGTTGGTGTTCATTTTGAGCCCTGGTGACCGGTATTCATTTGAGTCTTTTATCCAAAGCAACACTGACTCTCACAGCGGTGGGTTCAGTGATTTGAACTTGGGCCATCCGATTGTCTTATGGTGGTGTTAGCGCTGCACCTACATGCCCATACCCCTCTGTGGGCCCGAGTTCGGCGGTGATGTAGGTAGCGGGACGCAACGTCAAGGTGGGGACACTGAAATGGGCAAGACCTCTCCGGTGAAGTGAAATTGAATAAACCAATCTCATGCAGCCAGTGTTCAATTCTGATAGTTATCTATCTTTTATTAATTCGGCCTGACTGCCCACTTTGCTCGTCTAACTTAGCTCTGGCCACAGTGCGCATGCACTGTTGGCAAAATACGCTGTGAAATTCGCCCCCTTTGTGTTTTGCGTCGCACTGTTTTTAGTCCTGTTACTGGCACCCCACTTGGCCTATTTCCCATAAGCCCCTGCTCCGCATCCCCACTAGTCTCCTTTTGCTCCTCTTTTTCCCAATTAGTTGAACTGATTAGAAGAGAGGAGGAAGAGCAGGATTGAAGGGTTACGAGTCTATCTGATGAGCATTTTATTTATTTAAAGGAACCGTATGTAGGATTTTGGCCAAAACTGGTACTACAATCACTTTCAAAATACTGTAGAGCAGTGTACACCGCAGATGTGGTAACTAGAGCAGAGCTGGCAACCCAGATGCCGAAACACTACTGACTTAGTGATTACTAGATAGGTGGAGGGTGGCAGATCAGGCTAAAACACAAATATGTAAACATCAACATCAGTTGAGGGCTGCAACTTCACTTTTTTAAATGACGATATCCTGGCTGGACTACGGTTGTCAGTGATATAAGTATTTGAAATTAGCGTGATTTCCTAATGTCTAGTGACAAATCAGGGCCATTTTATGATTACTTGAATTACATTTCTTACATACGGTTCCTTTAAAATTAACGTACAACTGCTTTCTATTACTGATCCCGCAGTACTTGCCTTCGATCACTGAAGGTTGTGTCTGTTTGAGAACCTGATGCAAACCGGAGGGGGGTGGGGGGAGGGGGGGTGTACTGTGAAGTGAGATTACGGGGTAGCAACGTATGTTCTACCGCATACCTCCACATCAAATTTGAACCGCGTATCGCTCTTGCTGTAGCTCTAGCTTACTCGTGGTTGCAGCCTTAGCAATTCCTGAGACGCGCAGCTCGTGAAGGTTATCCTGCGCCATCACTCTCAAGCAAATATCAACGGTGAGTTGTTTTTGTGGTGTTAGCACTTTAAGCATGCCTTTCTTTATATGTATTGCCTCCTTATTTAGGCCCAGTAACTCATATTCAAACAAAAGTGAGTACAATAATTAAAATACAATAGTATAGTGATATTCTATCCAGTAGAGCTGTTACAGTGCAGTAGGTACCAGTAAAGACAGTGCAATGGTATGCTATGGGAAATGTATTAGTTAATGGAGCTAGTTTTATGCAATGGGGATTACCATAAAAGATAACCATGCAATACCAGTGCAAGAATAAAAATTCCAATGTATGATTGTTTGCAAATATAAAAAACAGATTGGCAATAGATACAAAATATGTGCATGATGGAGGACCTTTGTGCATGTTGGGGATGAGTGCTGTTGGTGTTGTGCATGTTAATCCATTGTTGATTGTTTCTCAGGCAGATGCAATGTTTTGCTACCCAAAACAAAGCCTGCTATGGTAACGGTGGAGTTCTGGAATAGTCATGTGGTCCATCTAGGTCAGTGGTCCCCAAACTACGGCCCGCCACTTCATTTTGGGTGGCCCCCCAAAACATGTCCGTGGTATATAGCATCTGGCCCGCATGGGAGTAAGACATCGTCAAACTATAACCTCCGTAATTTCCCCCATTCATTCTCTATGGCGAGTCTTAACAGTACATGTGTAATACTCTTTTTGTCCACTGGTGGTTGTTTTGGCGCTGTTTCGCGTTTGCCATCGAAAACGGAATGAAATGTAGACCTACCTGCAAACAATGTAAGAGGCCTATGCTGACTGCATCAGTGCTCAAAGTATTTTACAAGTTTATCAATTAATTGTTAAAAACTAACTAACTTCTATTCAAGTCATATTTCTGGAACTTGCTGGGATATTTTTTTCTATATTTTATTCACTCGTTCAAATGTTCATACAAATTCAAAGTTCTCATCAGGTGAATGAAAGTGGTCATTTCAGATGTTTTTGCCAGCACTTCATAGAACTCTCATAGTTTGAGAACTTCAAATTATTTGTAGGATATTGCTTGTTCACAACTTGAGCTGTGTATGCAAAGACTCAGAGTTCACACATTTTGAATAAAATACACTTTTGGGACTCCCTGCTAATACTTTTGGGAATGCCATTTTTTATTAGTATTATTTCATTTGAGCTACATTTTACACTGATATGGCATGATTGCAATATAAACACAGCTAACAATGATATTAAATTGCAGTAGCCTATGATTTAAATGTAATGGAATATTCAACTAAGGTAGACTGCTGTTGTTCACAGCACTAAGCTATTTATGGTTACTAATATACTCCCAGTCTCTGGCCCTCTCTTAGAGCCAGGCAAAAGTTTGGGGACCACTGATCTAGGTGGTCTGTTTTGGGTCTCAATGCATGTCTGTATACATAATTGAACAAATTAGTAGTGTTTGTGCTGTGCAACAATGGTTGTGTTAATCCATTGTTGATTTATGTTCCTGTAGTGCTTGCCAAAAGCCGATGTTGCATGTCCCAACAGGAGAACGCTACATGAGAAGGAAAGTAAGTAATGGTCTGTAATCAATTAAGCTGGTTTCACTAGCTAAGGCCGGTGATGGTATGCAACCCAGCACTCAACTCTAGCTGCTAGAACTCCATTACCACTAAAGTTCTGTGTTAGAATGTGTTAAAGGTAAACTATGCAGTATTGGCAATTTCCTTACTGTTTTCTCGGTTTTTGCTTCTTTTTCGCTGGCTCTGTCATGACGAATGTCTGAGAAACTCCATCGCTACCTTTTTCTAGCCTGTGCCTGGCGTGTATGTGTATTTTTGAATGCAGTAAAGCAATTTGTTATACTGCCTGACACTGATCAGAGCACAGTTGCAGGGGTGGCTTTTCCGCTCACAGGCGCTAGGGGGAAGCGAGACGGCCACCATTCAACCCGAAAAAAGTCATATAACAATTCCAATGATTCTGAAGTTGTTAAATGAAGGCAAATTAAGCTAATGAACTTGCATATTAAGCTAAAACACCTGCCTTTAAGGTTAACTGTTCTGGGCTAGCAGCTAAAGTTCTGTGTTAGAATGTGTTAAGGTTAACTGTTCTTTTGTGTATGCATAATTAAGCTAAAGCAACACCAAAGAACTTTCCCTCTGTCGCACGCACGCTATATTTTTATCCAGCACCGGCTTTGCAAATGGCAATGTCCACAGTAAAGATAGAATATGTTGCATGATTTATGATAGTACGATGTATTGCGACATCAAACGCAAGTCAAATTTGTAGTTTCTTATGTCTCATTCCATTGAACTACAGATCCGCTACCCGATCTGACAAACTTACATAGCGCGATTATAGCCGATAGAGGGCTGCGAAGCGAATGCAGAAGTGCTGTTATGTTACAAGTTGATGAACCACTGAAACAATTTTGGAAACATTATTTTAAGGTATAAAAAAACTCTTTGGTGTTGCTTTAAGTAAAATTAAAATGTAATTGCGCATCACTATGGTGGGCACACGTATAGCTTTCTCTTAGTTCTTCTCGTCTTTGTGCCGCATGTAAGTGTAAGCTGTTTCCAAAGCTGTAGCATGTAGGCCTCCAGTACACAGCAGGAGCATGTAGAGTTGGTAAGTAGGCTTGCAGTACACAGCAGGAGGCACAACGATCAAGTACTTCCTGGGAAATGGGTGTAATCTTAACTACTTAACACTTAAACATGATGACATGTTTTTTATTATTATTATTATTATTATTATTATTATTATTATTATTGTTAGGCTCCTGCATGAGGCTTACAATTTCTGTTTGTCAGTCCTGGTGGAGTCATGAGTTGCATGATGTGAAATGTCATAAATTGCATTAACAGTGTTCGACATGTCATGGAGCCATGGAGTCAATGACTGGATGATACTATAGTAGGCCTAGATATGTTAATGTTATGGTGGAAGTATGTTTTTTAGTGTGTATGTGGTTTTGTTTTGTTGTCAATCACTGGGAGGGAGACCTGAAATAGGCCCAGATATGTTGTTAAGGTGGAAGTGTGTGCGTGAGGGGGACATTTTGAGTTGGATCAATGGCAGTGGCTGGGAGACCTTAATTAGGCTCTGATATGTTAATGTGATGGTGGCAATGTTTTGTGTGTGTGTTCACAGTGGCGTGCAGGAGGTTAAGATGAAGTGCATTCTTCATAATTTCATGAGGAGAAAAGGGAGACAAGACAAGTTGCTCAGTCATGGCTGCCCCTCAAGGCCTTGTGAAGACGGCCAGACAACAAAGACTGGGAATGTTTTGTGTGTGTGTGTTTTGTTCTTCACACAGATGAGTGAATGAGGTCATGACGAAACACTTCGGCGCCTCGCCAAAAGGAGACGTTGGCGCAGACCCTCGTCATGGATTCACCTCCAAGCCGTGTGAAGACACTGGGACAGGCAGACTTTCCAGATGGAGTTGAATCGATGCCGTTGACGAGACATGGTCCCTCCGAGAAGCTACACACAGTCCCCCAGTCCTGTCTTTGATACTGTAGCACTGTGTTGGTTTGTAAATGTGTTAGGCAGATCCACCCCCAGCCTGGTTATTTAGCTGTCATCACAAATTACACTATGCTCCCTCATCAGTTAGAAATGACATTAAGAAAATTCAAACAAGTTTTTATTTAATTGTATTTGGTTAAGTCATTGCATTTTGTCCAATGAACACTATTGTATATTTTACATTGGTATTTTTTTGTGAGAATTCATTTACTGAAACATTTGTTTTTCTTGCATGAATGTATTGTTATTCTTGTTTGTACCATGACTGATATTTGTGCATGTGTGCTAATAAATAATGTGGTGTGTGTCTTCATTTTTTGTTAACTGGCAGTGAAATTCCTGTGATACACATTAGCTTATTTTGTAAACATGCTATTTTGAATTGTGTTGCCAAACCTTTGTAGCTGTACACTCAGTGGCACAACAGTAGTAGCTGCATGCTTATATATTTAGGCAATAACTCTGAAAATTGTTAAATGTAGTGTATCTGTAGTTAAAATGCCCAGTGCACAAATGCTTTTTTCAGAAGTAAGTCGTATGATTAGATTAGATGTCATTTATAACAATGGTTTGTTAAATGTAATTTATTTTAGTAGAGACATAAACTTAAGTATGAAAAAAATGTATAGACTAGCATGTAAGTACAGTTTGTGTGACTACAAATGCCAAGTGGTCTATGTAGGTATGATTTGCATGGTATACACATGCGCCATCTTGTGGAGAATGTGAGTAATGGCAGTGACAATGTTAGTGTGAATGAATATATAAAGTGACGATGTACTTAGTTAACGAAATGAGTAAAGTTGCGAGTAGTTTTGTGTGAGATTAGTTGAGTGACTTGTGCAGTAAGGTGGAGAGTTTTGAGCATGTTTAGTTTGGCAACCACGTATGAGGTTCAAGAGGTAAACGGCCGTGGATAAGTTGGAATAACAACGCCATCTGGCGGTCGCCTGCCGAGCTGAAGGAGGAGCGACGACCTTCACAAAAAATATCTGGCCGAAGGTAAGGAACGTCGGCATTGAGGACTACACATCGTTGGATTCTACATATGGAATGGATCGACATGAATAGGAAAGGTAAAACGAGAGAAAGAACAGGATAATAGTATTTGCACATGGACCAATGGTTGGACTCCGACGATGGACCTCGGGTGTTACCCACAATGCAATGCGGTGGAAGTCCCAAGTGGATATTTACAGCGTGTATAAAAATGATAAGAGTTAGCTAAAACATTTTAAACAAATTAGATTAGATTAGATAAACATGTAGATTAGCAAGAAATAGTCACGGTTAGAGTTGCATTTGCTGGGGTCGTGGATGCGCGCATTTAGTGTGCTTGCGCCGGAACGTAAAAGAACACCGTCATGCACGAGACGTTCGCCATTTCGGGTTTAAAAACATCCCGAACATGTTCTTAGTTTGTGCTCGCTTCGGCAGCACATATACTAAAATTGGAACGATACAGAGAAGATTAGCATGGCCCCTGCGCAAGGATGACACGCAAATTCGTGAAGCGTTCCATATTTTGATATTTTAACTGTTATGAACAATAGAATTAGCAAAAAACGAAATTTTAGTGATATCACATTTTTCCAATACACCAAACAACCACCAGAGGGCACACTTGACCACATCATTTTATTACTAGTCATTGCAGTACACCAAAATACCACAGTGAAATCACATTCTTCTCTGTAGAAATACATCAAACTGCAGTGAAATCACATTCTTCTCTGTAAAAATACATCAAACAACCGCCAGAGGGCGCACTTGACATTTCATTACACCAAAATACCACAGTGAAATCACATTCTTCTCTGTAGAAATACATCAAACTGCAGTGAAATCACATTCTTCTCTGTAAAAATACATCAAACAACCGCCAGAGGGCGCACTTGACATTTCATTACTAGTCATGCAGTACACCAAAATACCACAGTAAAATCATTCTTCTCTGTAGAAATACACCAAACAACCGCCAGAGGGCGCACTTGACCACGTCATTTCATTACTAGACATTGTAGTACACCAAAATACAGCAGCAAAATCACATTCTTCTCTGTAGGAATACATCAAATTGCAGAGAAATCACATTCTTCTCTGTAGAAATACATCAAACAACCGCCAGAGGGCGCACTTGACATTTCATTACTAGTCATGCAGTACACCAAAATACCACAGTAAAATCATTCTTCTCTGTAGAAATACACCAAACAACCGCCAGAGGGCGCACTTGACCACGTCATTTCATTACTAGACATTGTAGTGCAGCAAAATCACATTCTTCTCTGTAGGAATACATCAAATTGCAGAGAAATCACATTCTTCTCTGTAGAAATACACCAAACAGCCGCCAGAGGGCACACTTTACCACGTCATTTCATTTACTAGTCATTGCAGTACACCAAAACACCACAGTAAAATCACATTCTTCTCTGTAGAAATACACCAAACTGCAGTGAAATCATTCTTCTCTGTAGAAATACACCAAACTACCAGAGGGCGCAATTGACCACGTAGTCATTGCAGTACATCAAAATACCACTAGATGGCCTCTTTTGCCATGGTAATCAAGCCTGTTTGCCCTGTCAGAAAATAACTATATTTATCTGATTAAAAAAAACAGACTGACACAACGTTAATTGAGGCTTTAAAAAAAAGTAAGACATTAAACCAGTTTATCCTGAAGAATCTCAACCTACCCAGACTTTAAAATGGACTGTGATTCAAGTGAAAGCAATGTACAGTTAGCATGACATCAGTGGTGTACGATGGAATATTAGGCCCACAAATGAACAAAACCTATTTCTGCCATGATGAGGTGAAGCTTGAATACAGTTGAAATAGCATGCCAACTTCAATGTCAACATTTATACACTTGAAATTTCAAGAATGTCATCTTCTCTGATATGAGGATGATGAAAATACTGAAGAAAACGCGCTCTGCACATGCGTAATGAAAGAGAAGCCAAAAGCGTAGGTTCGAATCCCCCTCGAGGTGTCACAATACAAAGGTAAGTACTTGTGGATGAAATAACTTATTCATGGTTTTAATGTACAACCCCGAAACAGAACAAGTTGGGACATTTAAAACCAGAATGTAATAATCTGCAAAGGACACAGGCAACATATCAAATGTTAAAAATGATAATTTTGACTATTTCATGGAAAATATGCACAAGTAGTTTGAGTAGAACTACTGATCTTCATTATCTCTCTGCTTGTTTACATCTTATCATATATGGTATTATTACATGATCGCTAAACATTTGATTCTTTTTAATGTTGTCATCACTTCATTCAACTGCGCTTGTATGTAGGCGCTGCCATTCAGTTGTGGACGTTCGTAAATTGCGTTTATGGGCGGAGAAAGGCGCAGTTAAACATTAAGGATTGAACGATTGATAAATACGACGGAAACTTGGGTCTGACAGCGTTCACAATCTGCGGTGTGTCCATGACGCTGATAACGCTACGTTCGCAAATGTACGTACATCTGGCCCTCAGTGCGTAGAATCCTAATAGCACAAAGGCATACAATCACACCCCCCTCCCTAAGAAGCCACACCCTAGTGAGCTTAATGACTACAGGCCTGTCGCTCTAACATCACATGATGAAGACATTGGAGCGACTGGTCTTAGGTATGCTCAGACCCCTGCACTAGACCCGTTACAGTTTGCATACCAGGAGAAAGTGGGTGTGGACGATGCCATCACTTATCTTCTACACAGGACACATTCCCACCTGGACAAGGGGAAAAGTGCTGTTAGAATCATGGTCTTTGATTTCTCAAGTGCTTTTAACACCATCCAACCCATCGCTTCCATCGTGCCCCGGAGATGGCCTCTGCTGTCCTCCAGCCGTCGCAGCTCCCCTTTTAGGTCACCAAACAGCTGCGCGTTGGGGTCCGGTTCGCCCTGTCGGGACTTATTTTCCCAATAATGACCGGCGTACTATACATTATCCCTTACATAATAATAATGTTATAACATTATAATGTCATAACTACAAGCAGGGCTCTAGACCAACTTTTTTCTTGGGTGCACCAGCACAAAAGTTAGGTTCACCCAAATTTCTGACCCCATTCAATTGCAGTTTTACAGGATTTCTTAAAAAAAAAAATGCTGCCTGTCTATATTGACTGGTAAATGATTGGATAACAATATGTTTAACATAGTTCTTTATTTGAAGCAAAATTTCAGAACACAGGTAACTTATTGAAAACGTGCTGGTGCTTAAAGTACTTCACTTTAAAGAAGCCCTATGCAGGTCTGGTTATTCCTTCGCTGTTTCTGGGTTTTCGCTTGATTTGGGCTCGCATTTTTCACGACATAGCTCCCCCTGCTAACCTGACCCTAGCCAGATGAATTTCGCTCCGCCTAGCTCCACTCATCCATCTGGAACCGATCCATTGGAGTGTTGCTTCAGAAGGCTGGGCCTAATCAAAAAATGCTTGCATATGATTGAATAAGCCACTTGTTCGTCATCTAACGTGCTACTTCAACCACTCGCATTGAAGCCAACCCATGATGCTGATAACAGTCTCACGGTCGCTTCTCCACTACGTCATATCTATGAAACTCTCGCCCTGCGTCCTGATTGGCTGAACCATAAAGTCGGTTGCAGAAATCACTCTCAATGGAAGAGGTCCCAGATGGATGTGAGTGAAGCTAGGCAGAGCTAAGCAGAACGAAATTCATCTGGCGAGGGTCAGGTTATCCCCCTGCAGCTTCGGTAGCAAGTGACTGCTACGCTAAACCCCACTAGCTAGCCATCAAGCAACCAAGCTAAACACATACAGGGCTCTCAATAAAACGGTCGAGCAAACACATTGTTCAAGAGACTATCAAATCACATTACAAAAACTAAGTTTACCCAAGGGTAGGCTACTCACAATTTCAGCAGCAACAAAGCCAAGACGGAGTCCGTTTTGCAGTCTTTTTAGAAACTACAATCTAACTACAATTTCGAGGCGCGATTGGATACTTCCGCTGAGTTACATCCAGATGTGTTCGGACAGCGACCAGGAAGTTATTCAGTTTTTCCGCGGAGAAGCACTAGGGGAAGATGAAGCACCCACCAAATGACCCAAAAAGTGTTGTAGAACCATCAGAACGACTCTCAACCTGCATAATTAAGGTATTTTTTGCTAAAATTGTTGCATAGGGCTTCTTTAAATGTAAAACTTAAAATATCAAGATAAATGACATTTTAAAATCTAAATTAAATGTGCAAGTGAACTTCATACTAAAAATGACATGGCTCATTGTCTTGATTGTCTTGATACATTTGACAGCCTTGTGTGTCAGACTCAGAAACACTCTCCGTTATTGTGATAACAAATACATTTTAGTAAATGAGTAACATTTTATAAATATTTATAATATTACACTATTTTATAATCTTGTAATAATATTTATATTTCTCATCTACATGTGCTTATAAGACAGGTGACTACTGAATCTTGCTTTCAGGTGTTTTGCAGTGGATTTTATTGTCAAGTTTAGAGCCAGCAACACAATCTCCTGCCAGCTTTGATGCCTGTCCTTTGAGTGTTACTGTCTGTGTGTGGTATAAATCGTAGAGATAGATAGAGCTATTAGGAATATTTGTACAAATACTGTTCTCTGTTTAAATGGGAGGCAACCATTCCATACCTGGAATTTGTAGACTACCGTTTCATCCAGGCTTGGCTGTGGTCACCAGCAGTATTTCAAGGCCACAAACTGCCTGTTTAGATATAACCGTGCATTATTATTAACACAGCAGAAGATGACCACAAACACAATTCATATTTACACATCCCACTTCATCTCCCTTACCTGTGGTAGGATGATGTCATTCCTCTGAAGCAGGAGGCTAAATATACTAATGCCCAGTGGTGGAATGTAACGAAGTACAAATACTTCGTTACTGTACTTAAGTAAATTTTTCCACGTATTTGTACCTTACTTGAGTAGAATCTATAGTGCATACTTTTGACTTTTACTTCGTTACACTTTGCAGCAATTATCTGTACTTTTACTCCGCTACATTTCTACAACACCAAAGAAACAAACACGTTTGTTTCACCAGGGGGCTGGGTTGCTACCAAAGAAAGAGCGCTAGGTGCCCCGCTTCTAAATCTTTTAAACTAGTCTGGACCAGGCAAAGCGTAAGCTTGTAGCCATCTGCATTCGGTAGGCTATATTCACCAGACCCATGGCTATACTGGACATGCAACTGTGTTCTGTGGCCTGAGCATATGATTTCTCTGTCTATTATCTGCAGCGTTAGGGCCTCCTCTCTGATGAGATTGCGAGTCCGTGGAGCAGCAAAGTTACAGGCTATGCCCATGCGTCTGTCACACGTCTGATCATTTGCGGCACAAATGAATGGTAGACTATAGAACCGCTGTCCGTAAAAAATTGTTCCAGATTAAAATATTTCTTAATTGTGTAATCAAATTAAGAGGCATAGCCTACATTGGGGGGGGGGGGGGGGTAGTAAAGTGAGCGCTCATTCAATGTTTATGCGTGTCCTCGCAAGTGAAACTGAACCTTATCATAAAGACACCTTCTCAACAACTTCTCTGTTCAATCTGGACCTGCAGAATTGTCATTATGATCCAGCGGACATTTCCCTTGTCTACCCCGATAAACTTCAGGCTCTCGTGTTTTACTGAATGATACTTAACTCAGCAGATCACACTAGATAACCAGAATTAGTCCCCAGAATTTTAAGTCAGAATGTAAACTGGGCCACGGATGGTAAGCACAATTACATCAGCTTAAAACTATCTAGCCTAGTATAACCTAAAACTAGCTTTATTAAAATGCCACAGCTCATAGGCTACTGATTTTTTTTTATTATTATTAGAATAGGCCTATATATATTAACATAATAAATCATTATGCACATACTTTTACTTTTAATACTTAAAGTACATTTAAAATCAGGTACTTTTTACTTTTACTTAAGTAGGGTTGGCATTGTGGTACTTTTACTAAGTAAATATTTCTCTGCTTATTTGTACTTTTACTTAAGTACGGAGTTTCAGTACTTCCTCCACCACTGCTAATGCCACTGATCACATCTGCAATAATATGGCAAAAGGCCACAAAAGTGGCGTCTTCCATTGATTTCTTAACCTGTACCATTCAACAATAAAAATGAGTCACATAGAACATCGATGAACTAAATTCCTAAAAATCAATGACAAGTGCTTTCATGAAAGGAATATTCTGATAGAATTGCACTGGCCTTTGTAGCTTGGCGATTTTGGGCTGAAATGGTACGTCTTCCCAATTAAATGTAGAAGGTTGTACAATTAGCCCCATCATTGGATTGTCCCTCTGCACTGACAACATTGTTAATTCCATATACCTATGCTGTATGAAAGAAAATCACTCACAGTGACTTTAGGGTGTCAATCATACCTTATCGTCTAGTCTTACCTGTGAGGTATAGAGTTTAGGGTGTCAATCATACCTTATCGTCTAGTCTTACCTGTGAGGTATAGAGTTTAGGGTGTCAATCATACCTTATCGTCTAGTCTTACCTGTGAGGCATAGAGTTTAGGGTGTCAATCATACCTTATCGTCTAGTCTTACCTGTGAGGCATAGAGTTTAGGGTGTCAATCATACCTTATCGTCTAGTCTTACCTGTGAGGCATAGAGTTTAGGGTGTCAATCATACCTTATCGTCTAGTCTTACCTGTGAGGCATAGAGTTTAGGGTGTCAATCATACCTTATCGTCTAGTCTTACCTGTGAGGCATAGAGTTTAGGGTGTCAATCATACCTTATCGTCTAGTCTTACCTGTGAGGTATAGAGTTTAGGGTGTCAATCATACCTTATCGTCTAGTCTCACCTGTGAGGCATAGAGTTTAGGGTGTCAATCATACCTTATCGTCTAGTCTCACCTGTGAGGCATAGAGTTTAGGGTGTCAATCATACCTTATCGTCTAGTCTTACCTGTGAGGCATAGAGTTTAGGGTGTCAATCATACCTTATCGTCTAGTCTTACCTGTGAGGCATAGAGTTTAGGGTGTCAATCATACCTTATCGTCTAGTCTTACCTGTGAGGTATAGAGTTTAGGGTGTCAATCATACCTTATCGTCTAGTCTTACCTGTGAGGTACCTTATCGTCTAGTCTTACCTGTGAGGTATAGAGTTTAGGGTGTCAATCATACCTTATCGTCTAGTCTTACCTGTGAGGTATAGAGTTTAGGGTGTCAATCATACCTTATCGTCTAGTCTTACCTGTGAGGTATAGAGTTTAGGGTGTCAATCATACCTTATCGTCTAGTCTTACCTGTGAGGCATAGAGTTTAGGGTGTCAATCATACCTTATCGTCTAGTCTTACCTGTGAGGCATAGAGTTTAGGGTGTCAATCATACCTTATCGTCTAGTCTTACCTGTGAGGCATAGAGTGGCAAGGCACAATGTGGTCACCTGCCTCTTGCTGCAGAAGGGCTATCACTCCACCTTTGCTGCCCAAATTAACAGCAGCACCATCAGCACCCAGAGTAGTAATTGTTTTCTCCAGCCAGTTACTACACTGGTCCCCAAGAGCAGCAAATGCTGGCAGCATAAATTCCTAAAACAAATAAAAGATAATATTATTTACTTCTCAGATAAAGAGTTTGTAATGCAATCTATATTTAATTTTTATGTCATATTTATTCTTATTTTCAAAAGATCAACTGGAGACTTATTATTGACACAGGCAACATGCTTACCTTGGGCATGCTCCACCTCGATGTGTCCAATTAATATGTACCGGTCTTCTTCCCGGCAAGATACGACCATAAACAATGACGTATTCCTTTGTGGCGATATCGGCGTCTCCGTCGATCAGGAAAGACGTATGTGCACCGTTTCCAATGTCCTCAGACGTCTTTTTTCCCCAATGTGTCTGCGATGACTCCTATAAATTGTGCGCATGCAACATCGTTGCTGTACGTCGGGTTCACGTTCAAGCCATTTTTTTTGTGAAGAATTATTTCGGACTTGAACTTAGTAAAGGGAAGTTCTTCCTTTGCAATATTGTAGGCAATGTTAAACTTAATGATTATCTCGGCCTCTTCTGATGACCTGTTTTGCCACTGAAAGGCAGCGGGGAGAGGGGACACTTGAGTGGTGCATTTGTCGCGGCATGCTGTATGTTTAGTGGATGCATTGTGCTTTTTTTGCGTTTCAATTCGGAATGCATCACAACCACTGGCAAATGCACTATTGCCGGCCAATGCCTTCCCACACTCTTTACAGTAAATGCAGTGCATCATATTATCAGCTTTACTGTATCTTAGCCAGGGAAACTGGTCAAGCCAGTCTTTTCGAAATGTATACACTTTCACCCTTTTAGTTTCGGTGGGCTGTAGCTCAGAGTCCATCGTATTTGGCTCATTCAAGGATAATTCCAGTATTTAGCACTTTGAGTCCCTTTTCTGGTTTGTTTTGGATGAACTAGAGTGGTGGACACCCACATTTTGGGTGTCCATAAGTGAACGTATGTCTCATAGCTCATCTCGGCTTGTCCCCTGCACTCAGAAATCTGGCGCTAGTAACAAACAGTTTTTCGATGGGGGTGCCTCGGGCAACGGCCTAGCCATGCAAATAAATCACTGTTTTACACCATTTACGAGGCTCAAAGTAGCTCCATACTTCATTGGTAGACTTCCGAGGGCCTTGACATTTAAAACGAGACATTGAGAACTTTGAAAAAGCACTGGTAGTTTACTTACAAGACGATTTATACAGACAGTATCTTCACAGAGTTTAGCTTTTGCAGCCATCTTGAATTTAGTCACGATAAGTCGAGCGACGAGTATGAATGAACAGGTATGATAAGGGATCAGATTCCAAAAATAATTCTGGTCCAGGTAGACTTTCAGAGTCACGTAAACTTTTATTTTTCCCCTCAAAGGGCTGGTCGCACTGGTGCGACATCAGATTTTTTTTAGTCGCACTGTTGAAAAATTAGGTTGCATGTGCTAGAGCCCTGACAAGTCAACTGTAATCAATCAATCAATCAATCAAGTCCTACCAATAGATACCAAAATTATCTATACAATAGCTGATTGGACAAACCCTAGCAACCAACCACAGCCATGCACAAGCCTTTTTACAGCAATGACCATCAGCTTGTTAAATTAATTTTCTACCTGACACCAATTAACCTGACTCCACCTCATTTAAATTATCCCTCATCACTGACTATAACATCAAACAACACAACTATAAAAAGTGCTACCAAATGCACAATAGCTCAGCAATCATGGAGCCGCCATAAAAAATGCGAAAAACTGAAACAAATCCAAACACCAATGGATATTTACATAAAGTATCCGAAATCAAACTGTCATAAAAGCCACAGATTTTTCACAGCAATAATTCAGACCACAAGAGAAGACTATCACAAAACAATCATCTTCAGGACCGAACACCATCAAAACTTCTTACAAGCAGCACAGCAACAAAACGGGATCATTTTAACAAACATCACCAAATCATTAAGTAAGTTCTTTTTGTATGTATTTATTACATTTTAACCACCATTAATGTAAAATCAACTGATTAATTGAATAATTCCCGGAATGCTTTGCGGGCACGTTAAAGTCTCTTGACGTCACCCATAAGAATAAAGTGGAATGCGACACGACAAAATGTTGTGTAGTACTAGTGGATCTAGTACGCGTACCACAGTCTGGGAATCCCTGCTTTAAACTGACCAACAATATAAAATATTAAAGGTGGGGGTATGGGATTCACAAAACGAAATACACAACTCAAACGATCCTACCCTCTTTCCTCCAACGCTGGCCCTGACTCCACCCATTCGAAGAACATGGACGCGCAATCATGTACGAGCGAAAACTCAAATGCATGAGAGCGAGCCAGGCTAGTGTAGGTTGCACTTTACACGAATCCGACGAGTGTTCTGTGGAGGCTGCCATCTTGTGGCGACGCCATTACTGAAGTGTTACTGGTATGTAAACAAACCTCCGTGATAACGCACCCTCAATGACGGCTACAGCCAGGCAGTATGGCTTGTTGGGTTGATGTTAGGCAGTGGCCTCCAGTCACAGATGAAGGTACAAGCGATCTTATAGATTACTTATGAAAATAGCTTAGTGTAGAGAATGAGGAAATAAAGACATAATTGGGACTAGGTTGATATATCTACTTATCTACTGTAGCTAGCTAACGTTAGTAATAACTAGGCTAGCTAACGAGGAAACTATACAAATGTCCATTTGGCAACAATAAATAAATGAATGGATGGCCCCAGCTGTGGCGCAACTGGCTGGGGCACCTGCACTGTACGCCGGCGACCCGGGTTCGATTCCCGCCCCGTGGTCCTTTCCGGATCCCACCCCGACTCTCTCTCCCACTCGCTTCCTGTCGTTTTCCACTGTCCTATCTGATTAAAGGCATAAAAAGCCCCCAAAAAATAAATAAATGAATGGATATCAAATAAACAAATTCATGTTTATCTAATTTTCACATTTCAAAAGGAAAGGGTAAGGTACAGCTAACTGCTATCTGCAAACCGTATGGTAACGTTAGAGGCTACCAGACAGGGGCAGTCGACCCGGGGTATTTTGTGTATCTCACATTGTTTTTTCTTCCAACTGGTAATTTTATTGCTGCTATTGGAGCAATTGAAAACGGAACATGTTTTCCCACTCGACATTATAAAAGAAGTAGTGAGACAGTCGTAAATCACGGGCTGTTATCCTAGTGGACGCAATCAATCCAATAGGAGGCACTGGCGCAATGCTACCCAGCAACAGCTCAGTAATGGCGCCCGCTTACTTCCAGTAGTTTCACCGGATTCGTGTATACAAGCTCTAATCTCCATACATACAATCGCTCACATCAGCTTCCTCCCCAAGCAGGTTAGTTAGCTGTGATTGTCTATCGGAGCTATCTACAAGTTTACAAGGAATTTGCAGCATCTGCCAAAAATTAGTCTATCACAGGTAGCAGGAATTGTGGAACTGCACATGAAAACTAAGCGATCGGGTATCGGGATATAAATTAATCCATGAACAACAGTGTTTCCTATCTTTTAGGCAATTATCTTTTGACAAATTCTGTGGACATAAACATTGGCATGGTCTTCCAGTTTTGCTGTTAAAAATGTGGCAAGTGTTTTGTTGTCTATAGCAATGCTATAGTCAATCAGCTTTTGCAAGCCAGTGCTACAAGATGACAGCTGACCTCCACATTGGCAGATAACACAAAGATCTGCGCATACCGTAAAACTTCAAATAATAGCCGAGTCCCAAATAGACACCTGTCTCTTTTAAACACCTGGTGTGGCTACAGGTTTGGGTTAAAGGCCAGTCTCAAATAGAGACTATAGGTCTGTTTTTTAGTTTCGGGTTGTATTTAATCTTCTAAAACCCACCAGATGGTCTGATTAAATCACACCGCACCCCATCACACCAAAGATTCGCAATGAGACGAAACAGTTGCAGAAAGGAGTTGCAGTGGTGTGAATTAGATGTTGCACGTCGTTGGAAGCCATCGCAAAGCATTCACCATGTCTAGTCACAGTTGCAAGGTTTTAGAATGTTGCATGAAGTTGCTGGTTATATGTTATGATTAGATGCCATTAAAAGAGTTCCAAATTGTATAACTTTTTTCAATATGAACTATGCCTATATGTCAGACTTCGTCATCGTTAAATTCATCCCATTTGTTTCAAATTTGCAGATAGGCCGATGGTAAGGTTGTTTTTATGCTGCCAACAAATCAAAAGGGTTCGCAAACGTTATTCTTTATTCTAAATGCGTACAGCCATGGTGATAAAGAGAAAGAAGTAGGCTACGATTTGAAATGTAAGCTGACCGTTGTCAAATTTGCCAAATAAAATACGGGAGAAACTATATGGTTCATGCTCTCTCATGCAGTTTCATTCGTGCCAAAAAGGAAGGAGAATGAAACATTACGCATGTTCCCCTTGTGCATAAATAATTCCTAAACGATTTTGGTCAGGGCTGATAATGCAACTATATATAACAGAGGACAGATATAGGCTAGGTTGCTAGTGACAAAATATGAGCTTTCAGTGTGATACGATGTCTTTGTACGTTACGTTTGATTAAAACGTGTTTCATCTGTTCTAGCTATCCCCGCACAGGGCATTCAGCTTTCCAGTGTCCCCTGCCTTTACAGTAGTTACAGAAGTAATTTGTATCAAATGGCGATGGACTTTGAGCAGCTCTGTTTGATCTACCCTGGCGAGATCTAGCTCCTTGCCCCCATTTACCTGGAGTCTGAAATGTATCCACATCACCCCTATAATACCCATCCTGAGTCCTGTATTCACGCTCACGGTGTGTCAAAACATACTCATCTACCCGAGAAGCAGCCTCTGTAGCAGTCTTCACCTTATGTTCACTTATATAGATAGCTAGATGACCTGGAACAGAGTTTTTAAATTGCTCCAAAACAAGTATGAACCTCCAGAGAAGAACACCACCTGTTGAAATACATACCTAAGTCCCTGGTAAATTCCATCTACGTCTGCCTACCAGACCTCTCCCAAGTCCGAAATATCAAACGATACGATTCAGGGACCAACTCGTATGATTTTAAAATCGCTGATTTAACCTGTGCATAATTCTTACTTGCAGGTACACCAGCGCAGAGTATGAGTCCGACCACTTCCTCACGGGAACACTGAGCTAATAATTCCACAGAAGGAGCCCTCACAAAATCATCCACAGAAGTAGCCCTCACAAAATCCTCCACAGAAGTATCCATAGCCAAACTAAATTATTCACCTGACCTGCCCGCATTTCAAACTAAATGTAGCCTACTTGCACTACAAGTGAAAAACTAACTGAAACTACACCAAGCCAACTGCAACTAAAGCTCCAGTAGGCCACATAGTCAAAATTATCACAATCGTCTTGTCCCTCTTAACTACCTACAGTACACAGAACTAACTAAACTCACCCCCTAGCTCTTCAGGTGCTCAGCGGTGGGTAATTAAACACCGTTACCGCAAGCCCGCTGAAGCAACCAGCAATTGGCGACTCCACCTGAAGCCTCGGTCATGTTCCTGAGACAATTGCTCAATTGCACACTGTTCGCCAACAGCAACATTATCTTATTTGTTTTCAAGTAGCAGGGAATTCAAGCCAAACCGTTGCAACTCTGCCATCAATCATTATGTTAAGCCTGCCTAACGACTCTATACACGATTTGATTGGCCTACTTCAAATAATCAGAACACAACACTTTACTTACCCAAAATGTATCTTTATGGCCCAGATGACCCGAGACCTAGACAATTCTACCTCTTGCCTAAGATACATAAGCCGCCAGACACGTGGACCATCCCCGGGGTTTTGCCCAAGGGACGTCCTATTGTCAGCGATTGCGGGTCAGAGTCGCACCGTTTGGCAGAGTTTGTTGACTTCTATACCTCAACCCGTTGTCTCAGAGATATCCAAGCTATGTCAAAGACACGTACGACTTCGTAGCGCAGGTGAGAGACCGCAAGGTTCTACTGGACACCTTTTCTATTGACGTAGACTCACTCTATACCAACATAGAGACAGATCGAGGTCTAGCAGCAGTGAAAAAGATTTTTGCTCAATATCCAGATCCTCAGGGGCCAGACAGGCAGCTCTTACAGCTCCTTGAACTCACGTTGACTCGTAACGACTTTGAGTTCAACGGCAACTATTACCTCCAGACGTGTGGCTGTGCCATGGGTAGGAAATACTCACCGGCCCACGCCAACATTTATCTGGCCGTCTGGGAGGATGAGGTGTTGTCCAAGTGTCACCGCAGGCCGCTATTATATCTCAGATTTCTGGATGACCTTTTTGGCCTTTGGACCTACTCAGAGCCCGAGTTTCTAGAGTTTATGTCTGTTCTCAATAGCCATCATCCTAGGATCAAGCTTAAACACTCATTGCAACAACATAGTGTAGTATTTCTAGACACACAACTTTTTTTCACTGCCCCTGATCTCTGTGCCTCCACCAAAACAATAGCCACTAAGGTCTTTTTCAAAGAGACCGAGAGACACGCCCTTCTCCATAAGCAAAGTTTTCATCCACGTCACACCTTCAAAGGTCTCATTAAAGCGCAATTAATATGCTTTCACAGAATTTGTTCCTTTCCTGAGGATGTGAATTGGGCCACCCGCATTCTTCGTAAATAATGACTTCCACCCCCTCCCCATTCAACACATTGGCATTTCAGATTGCCAGAAAGAGATATCACACTCGCCTGTCACCTACTACCCTACAGACAGTTCAACGGCTTCTTAACCCTCAGTCTTCCCCCCACATAACACCAACACACACCCCCCACACCCACTCACTCTTCTGACCCCTCTTATCTTACTGAATTCCCTCCTTTTCCTGCACCCACTAGGGCCCCTACTCCCCCTCCTAAACAGGACTTGGGAGTTGCAACACATCCCACACTTACACCCCCCCCCCCCCCCCCATCCGTCTCTCCACTTACATTGACTTACAGAAGGTCACCTTACCATCAACACACCTGACCTGACAGATACACTCTCAGATACTGATGACAATCAACACCCACCCAACACCACCAAGAACACACAACACCACACCTCAAATCTCCTCACTACTCCTACACCCACAGACACTCTTCCTATTGACACCCCAAATGCCCTCACTAACCCTAACCCTCCATCCTACTGACACTCTCCCAGTCCCCCCTCCCACCACAGCCCCACTAGTTCCCCCCAGCCTCTCCCCTACCCTTACACCACCCAAAAGGAGACCCACCATACAGGTTACAACCCTAGTGTCACCCAACACTCATAACAGTAGTGTTGCACGGTGTATCGATACTAAAAAGGTATCACGATGCCTTCACGCAAAAAAACGATTTCCGACGTTTTTAGAATCGATACTTTATTAAAATAATAAAGTTCTGTGTCTGTGTGAACTTCTGCTCTCACTGCTCCTTGCACTCATCTAGGCAAGTGGGCGTGTCAAGCAGGCAGCTCTGAGTGAGTGCGCGCGCAGCAACGTAAACATAGTTCTTTGCCGTCAGTCCTCGGCCTGGTGGATAAAACAAAAGGTGATGTGAAATCTGGAACTATTTCGGATACATCGCGAATAGTGAAGGCAAGCCATCAGGTACACAGAGGCCCGTTTGTAAAATATGTTTTAAAGTCATTTAAAAGCAGTAGGCTACGCATGTATGAGTTCAAAGAACGACAGGTTAAATATGCTATAGAAAACACAACTACATGGTTAGTGCCAAGTTCTTCTCTTCTATTCTGTTTTAGTCTAGCCTAAGTGAAACGAGTATGGTTCTCTGGGATAAAGCGAACCTTCCTTCATCAATGAATTTTGACGAGACATAACGAGCTGTAATCATTTTGACGAGACCTAATGAGCTGTAATCATAGGGTGCTAACGTGATGAATGCGCAATGTTCACGCCAGAATAACATTACCAACACTACCAAACAATCTATTTCATGTTCGGTCAGTACTACTGGTAATATCTGGCATGGCATGTAAACTGCAATTTGTTCAATAAGTATTGCCCAGATGTAGGATAGGCTACCCGAAATGCGCTAATTAAAGCCCACAGCATATTATATTACCACTGCGTGTTGAGTCCTAATAATAATAGCGGCTTATTGTTACGTGGTAGCAAATCATGTTATCAAAGAAATAGACGTAATGTAGGAATGCACAAAGATATATTGCAACAGGTAATGGTGTAGGCCTATCTGACGAAGACCTGAGTGGTTGGAACGTCGTACTTGTACACTGGGCGCAAAGAAGACTATCCTCACATTTTTCCCTTTGCAACTGTCGAAAAAATCCCATGAACACGGGAAGGCCTAGGGTAGCCTATTCATGGGTTTCATCAGGTCCCTTTCCACAGGTGTATAAAATCAAGCACCTTGATTATCAATGCAGACTGCATGGTGCTTGATTAATACACCTGTGGAAAGGGACCTGATGAAACCCATCAATACTGTACATCAGATGGCCTAAAGATTAGGCCCCTCTGCATAGCATAGTGATTTGCATGCAGTAATTTAAACACTGACCTTGATCTAGCCTAGTTAGGCTATTTAAAGCTACTTTATTGCTAAAACACAACACAATGTAAATGAACTATAACAAACAATAAAGGACTTAATCACACAAAGTAGGCCTACTATTTTACTGACTATAAAAAATAATAATTATGTAGGAATTTTAGAAGTTTAGAACCCAGAATTGACCTGCACACTACAAAAGTGCACCGAATTCAACACAAATGACTCCCATGTCATTAGGGTTAGGTTTGATTTAGGGGGTGGGGTGGATCCCAATGAGATCCACCCCACCCCCTAAATCAAACCTAACCCTACAGACCAAGGAGATGGTGGTGGATTTCCGCAGGTCTAAGTCCACTCTGCTACCAGTCCCCATTGATGGGGTCAATGTGGAGGTGGTAAGCACCTACAAGTATCTGGGTCTCCACCTGGACAATAAACTGGACTGGTCAGCCAACACTGATACACTCTACAAGAAAGGGCAGACCAGGCTGTACTTCCTGAGGAGGCTGCGGTCCTTCAATGTGTGTAGCAAGCTCCTCAGGATGTTCTACCAGTCTGTTGTTGCCAGCGTCC
Source organism: Alosa sapidissima (assembly GCF_018492685.1). Lineage (NCBI taxonomy): Eukaryota > Metazoa > Chordata > Actinopteri > Clupeiformes > Clupeidae > Alosa > Alosa sapidissima. The sequence continues at coordinate 36,627,814 of NC_055962.1, read as the reverse complement.
TCTTCTATGCAGTATTATGCTGGGGAGGAAGCACAAAGAAAAAGGATGTGGGGCGAATTGACAGGCTGGTAAGGAAAGCTGGCTCTGTAGTGGGATCTGAACTGGAGTGCATCACTTCAATATCTGAAAAAAGGACCCTGAACAAACTGATCAACATCTTGGACAATGAGTGTCACCCACTTCACAGCACTATTGTTAAGCAGAAGAGCCTGATCAGCTGGAGACTTCGCTCACTGCCTTGCACAACAGACAGACTGAGGAAGTCATTTGTCCCCAGGGCCATTGAACTGTTCAATGCTTCACTTAAGGGAATAGGAGAGATAGACTCCTCTGCATAGTCTGTCTGCCTCTTCACCCCCTCCATGTTTAGATACTGTCTGTCCACTAGCCACATTTTACCACTGTCTTTCTGCCTCACTGTTTGCGTGCTATATTAGTACATTAGCACATATGCATAACCCCTCCCTCCATGCCACAGCCAAACTGTGGCCACACTTCTACCTTTTCTTAAAATAGTTATATATATATATATATATAGATATATAGACTTTATTCTTGCACTGCTGCACTGTTGGACTTACTCATTTGCACCATCACCATGACACTCACTCACACAGAGCACCTTACCTTACTATGCACAGAGAATCACAGGCTCAGTCCCTGCCTCAGTCATTGCAAGCGCCTCTTGATTGAAAAATCACCACTATGTGGATACTGTTTTTAGAATTGATTTAGATTAAGTGTTAGTTAGTATAATTTGTATTTTAGTATATTCTTTATCTTATAATATCCTTATTACTTAGTTGTGTTTTTATATTATATACTTTTAATTACTTTTTCTGCTGTTAGTGAATGTGTGTGTGTTGTCTGTATGCTACTGAGACCTTGAATTTCCCCTGGGGATCAATAAAGTATCTATCTATCTATCTATCTATCTATCTATCTTCATTCACAAATTACCAAACCGAAACAAAAGTTACACAGACCATACAGACCGAGTTTTAATTTAGACAAGCCCCCATGTCACAGTTTGGCTCTAGCTGTGACAGAATTGACCACACAAGAGGTATGGCAGATATATATAATTTGTTTACAAAAACAGGTTCTACTACAACAGAATCCGAGAATAAATTGCCAGACAGACCGTGTAGCCCACACAGGAAACGCCCAGCTCCAAAGAGAGTGAGACACTGCAACAGGCAGAGTTATTCAAGGGTAGATTACCCCAGCCCAGGTGTAACCCATCCAGCCAATCACCACTCCAAGTAGCCCTGGAAGACACACACACAGCACAACACAACATGGGGATCTCTAGTGGCCTGGTGGAACACTGCAGACCAAGTAGTGACAAAAGGCACCCCACTACAGGGGCTGTGACATACTACACAAAACTGCAAACAGAAAGTCTTTGTTAAATTTAATCTCTTGTGCTAGCAACCTTAGCTTATAAGTAAAATAATGATAAAATATATTTTAATATTAATACAAATTATAAAAACAAACAAAAATCATAAAAACAGGTAGGCTATGTGTGTGTTTCACACCAAATAAAATATTTTCCTCTCATAACTTATTTAAACATTAGGCACCAGGGTTAAGAAAACACTGGATTTTGACATCAAAATTTCAAAAGGCTTGAACGTGGTCAGAGATAAAGTCCTACTGTAAATGTAACCACAAATATAACCACAAACGGTTATTATAGGCCTACAATAAAGTAGCCTGGTCAAATCAGTTCCTATCGCGGGTGACTTTGTAGTTCTTCAGAGCCCTATTTTTACTACCCCTGCTGTCTGTACCACGTCCATTACGGACACTATCATCACGATTACCACTGGCACCTCCAGCTATGTTGGGCAGAGGGTCGAAATCATCATCAACCGTTTTTTTATTCAGGGAGAAATTGACTGAGCATCAAGCTCTTTTACAGCAATGCCCTGAGTTACAAAACAACAACAATAATCAAAACAACAAAACAAGAACAATAAAAGATACAAAAGGCAAATAATAATGATAATAATAATAACAAAAATCAAATAAAAAAATAAAAAAATAAATAGAAAGAAAAAAAGGGGAATGTATAAATAATAATGATATAAAAGGTCTAAAATATCAGTCAAAGCAAGAACATTGTGCAACAGCCATACCATCAATCATACCCTTGAATTGGTCTAGTGAAATAAGCATGGTATGCTTACCTAGCATTCATGGGCTTCGGAAAACCCTTTTTCCCAGTGAAAACATAATCATTCCGCGTCATTCACGTCACGCAATGTGCGAGTCATAGGTCGGAAACGGGCTAGATTTTGCTAACAGAGTTGCCCAGTTAGGGGCTCGTCATCACTTTTGTCGTCACGTTGTAGTTCGTTTGTAGTCCATGTGGTCTTTCATGTCCAACAGTTTTAATGTGAACTTGGGAATTTGCCGTTTTTGTCACTTGAAAGCTGTATATCTTTCTTTCACAAGCGTCTTACACTATATTTTAAGCAAATACAGTTGCTTGTTTAGGATTAGTGAGTGTATGTTTTAACCTTTGTTGTGGCATCTGTGTTTGTCACACATTCCGACGGCAAAGCACACGAACACTTGCTGTGGGAAAAACAAAGTAGCCATGGGGGTGGTCCTTGTTATTCCGAAGTGCCCTGAATGCACCATTAGTGGACACTGTTGCAAAGATGCAACTCCATTCACAAACGCACCGTGACTATCACTTACGGTACCGATCCACTTGCACGACACGACATACGCATGGGGTCGCGCTGCCTCCCCTCGTTCAGTCGTGTGTAGGCGTTTCGTTTAAAATGTCAGTTACCAGCTCATATTCAGTTCGTTTTAACGTATCTTAAGTGTTTTTCCAAAAATGGACCACAATTTTAGGCATGTACAGTGGGTCCCCGTTAAGTTTGGACGGGTTCCTTCAGGAATCACAATCCCCATTTTCTCAGCAGAAATGGCACAAACGGCAGTTGACACAAACAACCACAAGGTGTCACTTTGGAGTTCTGCCACTACTATTTTTGATGCGACTTGACTTACTGCTTCCATGATGCAGTTTCCAAGTCAGTAGAACAATCAGAGAAAGCTCAGCCATTACCAAACATATATGATAATACAATAGCGTGAGTTTATATATCTTATACCCTATTTGTCACGGTTACTTATAGATTTGATAGTGTAACGATAAGAGCATAAGAGACTTTCAGCGGGGGCACGGAAACTTAATTTGATCACGGTAGTTTAAGCTTACACTTGACAAAACATTCTAATATGAAAATGTAGATGCAATTGTTGTAAGATGGTGCAGCTCCTTTAAGAAAGCACCGTGCAAAAAAGTAGACGTGCTGGAGCGAGTCATATTCAAAATGCAAAAAATAACACCGCAGATAAAACCAATGATCCTCATTCATTGCAACCGCAGCATGCCTGCTTGCCGACGTTTAAACAAAATATATCAAAGCACCTTTTGCGTTTGAATGTAACACGAAAAAATGTTTAAACAGCTGGACAAATGATTTAGCTAATTGATTATAGCCTGTACACCAGCAATTGTTGAACATTTGGAAAAAGATCGCTCAGCTGTTGCCACAGTCATAGGCAATGTAGAAACAACATGAGAGCAGTACACACTTCCCCGAATGTGGATGTTACACTGTCATAATCTACCACCAGCCTTTTGGCAAGTTGAAAAATAGATGACTTCTGTGAAATCTCTGCTTTAAAGCAAGACCTAAATGAGAGGAGTTGTGTTGGGAATGTCGGTGCAATGTCCATGCTATAATGGTCTGACAAACGTACTGCCTTTTCAAGCAGTTCATCATCACCGGCGAGTTGAAGGATCATAGGACGTAAAGACTCAAACACATAACAAGTTTCCCGCATGCTTGCACATCTTTGGGAGAGCTGACTGATTATGATGTCCAGAGTTGCATTAAATACCTGCACTTTTAAGTATCTCTCTGCATCGGTTAAGCGTTTATCTTCCGATAGTTTGTCAAAGTGACGCTTCACTCTTCACATTTTCAAATGTACTCTGAACCCCCATTTATTTGCGAGTGTCTGCGCTGTAGCCTTGGCCTGGTCAGAAAGGACCGGTATAGAATTTTCCAGCAATTGCATTGCGGGGGTAGCGACGGAGGTCATAGGCCCTGGTGCGACTGCACTTGCTGCACCTACTAGGCCTAGTTACGCCACTGCGTGGAGCGCTAATGTGTCTACTGTAAATCATTCATGTGTGAAAGTCATTAGGCTGGAAGCGCTAATGTGTCTAAGCTCATTAGTCTACTTTCAATAGGCCTACTGTACAGCCTGAGAGAGGGAACATAACCTATAGCCTAGGCTACTGTAGAGTAGGCCTACAGTAGGCTACTGTAGGCTAAACAATCAGTTGTGAAAGTCTGCAACGAAAGTTTCCTAATGGAAGCACTAACGTGTCTATTGAGCTCATTAGCCTACTTTCAATAGGCCTACTGTACAGCCTGAGAGGAGGAACATAGCCTACTGTAGAGTAAACAATCAGTTTACTTAGTTACATTTGTTTAGTTAAATCCAGTTTTCTACTCTATCTCCATTATATGCTTAGCCTATAGAAAGACATTCAAAATGTGTGAAAGTCATTAGGCTGGAAGCGTGTCTACTGTCAGTGACTAATGCGAGAAGCGGGTTCTGTGTTGTAGGCTATGCATTTTTCCGACACTTGGCTGCAAGCTCCCCTCCCCCACCCCCTTCTTTCACAAGCAGTGCAGCTTTCTGAAGCGGTGCCTTTTGAAGCTAATGTAACAAATACCACCAATATTGTTGTGTGGCAATAAAAGTATCCAGGGTTTGCGCAAGTAGCCTAAATATATAAATAAATTAAGGACATACAATCCTTAACGTGAAAAAGCTTAACGTAGCTTAATGTCCCAAACAACAAGTCGTTTTATGCGCTCATTATAAAGAAAGTTTAACGTGTCCCAAAACAGCTGTCAATTAATCACCAAACGTCAAGAGGGTTGAGTCTGAATGACACCGAGTTTTAGACACTGAGTTTTTGAAGTTAAGAAATATTTTCTGCAGTACCCAGAAGTTCGCATCATATTGCGGGTGACTTTGTAGTTCTTTAGAGCCCTATTTCTACTAGCCCTGCTGTCTGTACCACATCCATTACGGACACTATTATCACGATTACCACTGCAACCTCCAAGCTATGTTGGGCAGAGGGTCGAAACAAGCATGGTATGCTTAGTGGACACCGTTGTATACACGCACCTCCATTCAGAGACGCACCGCGACTATCACTGTCATAGACGATCGATCATAATCTCCAAAAGGATATTCTTCTTCAGAATTAGAATAGGTGAATAACATAGCTTACCTAAGACTTCATCACACGTGAACGTTTTTCAACATTTGGTGTAGGCCTATTTCTGCTTAATTTCTGCTTCAATTTCTGCAACACTATGGCCTGCATCGCTTCCGCGTCATTACATATGCACGTCTTTGTGTTTCTCGCGTGTAATACAAGTATTTCCTGAAAACTTTGCGCAGCGATTTTGGGTTTGAAGAGTAGAGTAGGCCTACAAATGAGATTTGTCACCGTAACTGGATCTATCGTCTATTTTAAGCAGTATCGTTGTTTGTCGCAATTAATAGCCTCAAGGGCCGGATTACATTATTATTTTGTCATACGTCGCGGGCCGGAATTGGGCAGGACGCGGGCCGGATTTGGCCCGCGGGCCGGGTGTTTGAGACCCCTGCTGTAAATCATTCAAAATGTGTGAAAGTCATTAGGCTGGAAGCGTGTCTACTGTCAGTGACTAATGCGAGAAGCGGGTTCTGTGTTGTAGGCTATGCATTTTTCCGACACTTGGCTGCAAGCTCCCCTCCCCCACCCCCTTCTTTCACAAGCAGTGCAGCTTTCTGAAGCGGTGCCTTTTGAAGCGAATGTAACAAATACCACCAATATTGTTGTGTGGCAATAAAAGTATCCAGGGTTTGCGCAAGTAGCCTAAATAGGCCTATATAAATAAATTAAGGACATACAATCCTTAAAGCTTAACGTAGCCTACATGTAGATTAATGTCCCAAAACGTCAACAAGTCGTTTTATGCGCTCATTATATATGGATTTCTATGAAACGCCACGAAAACATGCGTGCGCAACCAAGAGGCAGAAAGCACCATAGAACAGCATAGAGCAATGCAAAAGAGCAAAAGAATAAAATGAGTTTTTGTGCTGACAACTGCACCAATTCGAAATCACGATGGTTAGAGAATGTTAAATATGTTCAATATCCCTAACGGAATGCATGTCTTCGCCAAAAATGACAATATACGATGTTATGTTAATAATGCAAATGAACGGCACACTTTGAAATATAGTCGGAAATGAGATGTTATCATCATTGAGACAACAGGGGTATACAATAAAATCCGATTGTAGCTTACAGCAGCCGACTATTTAGGTTAAGTTTATAACGTTGTGGACGGCCACCAAGCGTCTTCTGCCCCACGGCTGCGGCACAGTCTTGAGTGACCGGATTCGTTTTCCTTTGTCATATGAATGCTGTCATTTTGTTAACTTTACTGTTAAGGAGATGCTGTAGGCAAAGGCTATATTTCAACCTCGTTAGTGTCAGAACTATTCACAAGGTTTCTGGGCAGCATTTTTATGTTCTGTTAGCAAGCGAACTTCTCATGACTACCGACAAAGTAGCCTACTGCCAGCTGACGAAGCTCTCATTTTAAAACATTACTGAGAGACAGGCACTATACAATCAAGAAATCTTGCCACTGAATCCAAAACTATGTTTAACATTATGTACAAAGCTTAGGCTACAGTGGATTAGCATGTTGCAGGGGCTGCTAAAAACAGAGAAACGCACTGAAAACTCGGCCAATCACAGCCCTTGCTGTCGAATGCACCGTCCAGTTCGACCGTTGAACGCCACAGCGGACTATGCTGCCCCCAAGCGGCTGCAGTTGTACTTACATGTCACCCAGCTGCGTGAATCACCATTATCGTGAATGAAGTGTCAATTTTTAACGGGGACCCTCTGTACTTAAAGGGGCTGTTTAGGATTTTGGACATAGGACCTCATTTCCAAGTAAGCAAGTGTGATACTTATCAGTGGAGACCGTTTTCAACACGTTTCATCCAGTCCTTCTAATTGCAGAGTTCGCAGGTGCTAGGCTAGCGCAAGTCAACGGTATGTGCTAGCCTGCCACTAAAAACAGTCTTACCCACTCCAAAGTACACCCAAGGCAAATAAATTATAACGCCAGACTATCGATGTAAATGTCTGTATTGATAGTTTTATTTTAGTGTTAATTTTGTCACCTATTTTTAATTTAGTCTTCATCTTAGTCTTGTGACGAAATGTCCTTTTTAGTCTTTGTCATATTTAGTCATTCAAATATCATTTTTGTTAGTCAAGTTTTAGTCGACTAAAACTCTCATCATTTTAGTCTAGTTTTAGTCAAAAGAAAACTAAAGGTATCTTAGTCTTAGTCAGTTTTAGTCAACACATTTAGAAATAACAAATTATTTCTGATTACCATTTGAGTCAAATAGTGTTTCACACATCTCAATTTTCCAACAATATTGTGTGTCCACAGGGCTACTCGTCTGTTATAATTACTCATTCTGATTTTTTGTCAGTCAGTATGTTTACATGCACAGGTAAGTCGAGCTACAGTAGCTCGGCTGGGATTTGACTGGACCAAAAGTGTGGTCCGGGAATCACTGGTGGTCCGCAAGCTATCCCAAGTGGTCCGCGAGCAGACGTGGTAAAATATATATATGAGTTGTTTGCAATATTGAACCAACTTGTATGTAAAAACAGTTCTGCAACACTGTCTATGTAAGATATGCCAGTTTAAATCATACAGTATGAATCCACACAATAAGCAAAGTGCAAAGACAATAAGCAAGGTGGTTCAGTGAGTAGGCCTATAGTGTAGACTAATTATAGGCTACTGTTGATGTAGGTCTAATCTTTTTTTTTTTTTTGCTAGGGTTAGTTAAGTGGTCCTGAAACTGAAAAAGTTTGAGAAACACTGTCGTAGACCAAAGTATTAATGTTTTACTCCGCTTCGCTAGATGGCGATATGCGCCCAAACACAACACATTCCCCAAACAGACTCTCCATCTTAGCCATAGCTAACTTGCTAGCGAACTTTCCATATTAGCTTACTTGCTAGCAAACTTTGCATCATCAGTCTAACTAGTTAAATAGTTGACATTACATGATGAACATTTTCGTATGGACATTCTGGGGGATGTTAATTTGTATGAGAGAAGCTTAAACTTCTGGGTATGTAGCATTGTGGCATAAAGCTTAGGTTGCTAACTCTGGCAGAAATCTCCATTGTTCTTGTTCCATGTAGTTTCGTGTTGCAGCCACAGGGTTGCAGCAACAGCACGTAGACTAGCCTACAGGAAAGCTGTTGAGTATGAACTCATTCGGAATATTTTGAAAACGTAACAGCTAGATATTCTGTCTTCTCATTTTGTAGATGAAAATGAAGAGAGATTTTATCTTAGTTTTTATTTCATGCAAAACATTTTAGTCTCGTCTTTTTTCGTCAAAAATAATGCATCTTAAGATAGTCTTAGTCAGTGTTTCAGGACATTACTGCCGTCTCGTCATCGTCTCGTCTTAGTCATGAAAAAAAAGGTTGTTGACGAACATATTTCCTCTCGTCTCGTATGACGAAATTAACACTAAGGCTAGCCTATATTACAGGAAGCTACACCAGGCACGTAACTGAAGTGTTCTGTTCGCGACGTGTAAAATCAGAGAATTTCTAATAGGAAGGGCTCTGGTAAAATCCATTAGAGGAATGGTCTATTTTTTGAACGTAGCCTACAGGCCACTAACGCGCCAGGTGTAGCTACTTCCATTGATTAGGCCTATTGGAAGCTAATTGTTGTAGAAGACGCAACGCAAACGGAATGCTTCAGTTACGTGCCTGGTGTAGCTACACTCATAAGAAACACATGACCCCACTTCCCAGAGATTTAGCTTGTTGAACCTATAATCTTCTAACCTAAGCATTAAACCACAAATAATAATATTGGCAACAATATCTTATGCTCAACTAAGTATGGGTATTGTTCTAGTCTAAACAGGGAAAATCAACAACACAATTCCCGTGCACTATTAGGCTAAGTTGCTATCACTGGAGCTCAGGTATTTACACTTCAGTCTAATTTATGTCTTCTTGCCATTATTACATTGACCTTTGTAGGCCTACAATGATGTTTTGTTTGATTACTTGCTGTTTACTTAGTGTTTTGTATGTCTTCCAGAGCACATCCTCATGTCGGGCTACACAGACTTCTAGAAGTCTTTTTCTAGTAGGCTAATACAAGTTCTTATGTGCTCGTCACTTTCCACAGGTGTATAAAATCAAGCACCTCGATTATGAATGCAGACTGCATGGTGCTTGATTAATACACCTGCAAATGGACCTGATGAAACCCATGAATTGAACAGATAGAATTGATATTACTGAATGTCTTCTTGTGGGTGTGCTACTTAGTACATCAAACACCTTACCACAGTCACTAAAATATTTTTGTTTCCAATGTGCCAGTACAGTTTTGTGTGAGATAGTGAATGTCCTGTGTACTATTAGTATCTTCTAACTTGACAGTAATACACATTTATTTACTTTAGGTACCCAAACAGAATACTTCATTTAAAGTATGAGTATTGATACAAGCACTTCGGATACACCATGGGCATGAGGGCCTAACCTGACCCTAGCCAGATGAATTTCGCTCCGCCTAGCTCCACTCATCCATCTGGAACCGATCCATTGAAGTGTTGCTTCAGAAGGCTGGGCCTAATCAAAAAATGCTTGCATATGATTGAATAAGCCACTTGTCCGTCATCTATTGACGTGCTACTTCAACCACTCACAACGAAGCCAACCCGTGACGCTAATAAGTCTCACAGTCGCTTCTGGGCTACGTCACATCTATGAAACTCTCGCCCTACGTCCTGATTGGCTGAACCATAAAATCGGTTGCAGAAATCACTCTCAATGGAAGAGGTCCCAGATGGATGTGAGTGAAGCTAGGCGGAGCTAAGCGGAACGAAATTCGTCTGGCGAGGGTCAGGTTAGTGAGGGTCAGGTTAATGAGGGTCAGGTTAGTGAGGGTCAGGTTAGTGAGGGTCAGGTTAATGAGGGTCAGGTTGATGAGGGTCAGGTTAATGAGGGTCAGGTTGATGAGGGTCAGGTTAGTGAGGGCCGGCTACTGTACAGAAACTGTAGCCACGGCTGCATGCTGCTTTCTTGTACTATCTATGGTTGCTGGTTAACAGCACATAATAAGCCGATTTAAGCTAATTCACAAACTCAAGACTTCGAGGCCATCATGTATATAAAGGTTTTTTGAAATCAACGAATGGATGGAGGGAACATAGAAAAGCTTGGAGTTATTTCAGATGGGCTACAACAAGGTAGGCAAAATTGTGGTGCTTGTCAAAACCTTAGCGCAGCTGGAATAATGCTTATAGGCTGGTGTTAAAGCGCACACAATGTTTAAAGCCATACACAACGGTAAATTGGAACAAAACTAAAGGTAACTTTAGCCTTTATAGGGCTGTATAAAGTTGTCCAAATTAATAGGTCGTAATTAGGCGTTGTTATAATGTAAAGATATTGCATGTAGATGTACTATATATAGGCTACTACATTTTTAGTTGACCAATCCACGAACAAAACCGGGAAACGGACAAATATTATCAAGGCTTTGAATGTTTCCATCTGTGTGCACAGGGTGTCTGTAGATCGGTGTGCATAGCATTCATTCCTGCCGGTGGCCATGCATGCGCCCATAAAATCGCATCTGAATTTGCGCCACTGACTTTAGACCAGGAGGTTCCTGGTCTGTGGCGGAATTGTTTTCTGAAACTGTAAAATATCAACAGGGACCGTTTGCCCCGGAACACGCCCTGTGCCTGTGGAGGGAAAATTCCAATATCCGCTGACCGCAAAATAGGAAAGACAAAAGCGCGAGTATACAAAGTCAATTGCGCTGGAGTGCAAGATAGAGCCCCAAATGTTGTCAATTCTGTTAATAAAGAAATTGAGAAACACCTCACAGGTTTCAGTTGTAGCAGGCAGAGAGGATATAGTGGAAGGAGGATTACCAATTGTAATGTGTAGTTCTCCAGGAGCCAACGGAACGTTTGACCCTGGTACCTACCAAGCTGGATGCTGTGGCAGCCCAGCACTAGCATGCGGTTACCAGGGTCACCGCCCTTGGAGACGACGTGGGCTTGGGCATCCTTCTCCACCTCCTCCGGCTTCTTGGCCCTCGCTGCAGCGGCGGCAACGAAGGCCACCCGCAGGACAAGCTACTACGAGGCCGTGAATTTAAGGTTGGCAAAAACCATCTCTACAATGACAAGACATGACATAGCACAGCATTAAACGAGCACTGCATTAAGCGAGCATTACAGGGTAAACTTCATGTTAATTGCTATATTAACAGGAATATCACACATAAGATTAATGATATACTAGTACTACACATTCATTATTGAAAATAAACGTTAGTTTTTTAAAAAGGTACATTTATATTTTTAATGTTTTAGCCTTATGAATGGCTCCATGTTTAAAAAGTAAAGTTAAAAAGTATTTAAATAGACAAGGTTTTAATCAATGAAATGTTTATTAGAAATAGTAAAAATGTATAAAAGTAATAGTAAATAACAATAAAAAAATACACTTAAAAATAAATATTTTTTTGCCCTTTTCTCAGCAGCCACAGCTCCACAGTCTTCCCTTCATAGAGAGCACAGAAGTGCTCTCCCCCATGCGGGCTGTGGCCAGTCTTTCTGCTTTCCCCTGCTACTTTGGAGGACTTTATTGTCTTTTAAAGCTTTTATTGTAAACAGCACAACGGATGGGCTTGCTGGTCCTCACCACTGGCTCAGCTGGCTCTACTGCTGGATCTGCTGCTGCTGTAGCGACTAGCTCTGCCTGATAAACTCATCTACCCTCCCCTCGGACAAGGTCGGGTCGTGACGCAACTCCACCAAGGCCTTGGCCAACTGGACCACGGCCAGGTACCCCGGCTGGTGATCTGGTCCTCTGTAGTCCTGCAGACACACAAGCAGAGACAGAACTACAATAAGTCAGATGGATGGAAGAACAGAGCGCAGTGTTTGGTCATGCGAGATGCACTGCAGTCACAGACTGCAAAGAGGTGGCATGCTTACCTCAGCAGCCTGCAATTTCACAAGGCTCCTCATGGCCCTGCAGAGCTGCTGGAATCATAAACTTGGAACATAGCTTGCGTACGAATTTCACCATCTATAACAGTCATTTACACAAATAGCAGGTGAAACCTGTTTCAGAGGATCCCTGCAGATATCAGAATGAAAAAAACAGCAAAATCCAATCCAACCTCATCATGACACAAAAATATTGACGACTGCTCTCTCTGAAGAAGCAAGTTGAAAGAAGTGAAAGTTGGCTTGGAAGAACAGCAGGTACACTTCTGTCATGGGTTCAGAGAATGTCTGCACATGCCTCTTGAACCTGGCCTGATTTTCATATTAAATCAATCAAACAAGAGCTTGTCATTAGTAGCAGTAGCATCAACTTCCGTACACGAAAACTCGCTTCCGGGCACATAAAAACGTCAGAGTGACCCTTAACGGATTAGACCAATGAACTTTTGATGTGTCATTTACTGGAGGAGGGTGTTATCTTCATTTCTTAGCTTTTATTGGTTTATTTTTGGCCTATGAAATGCTCGTAAATGCCGAATTCCTTGAGGCAGCACTGTGTGGGGAACTAAGTTACGTGTCACAAGATTCCGTATGGTCATTGTTGGGAGCGTAACATGAAATCGTACAACGTGGCATCATGATTTCAACGACGTGTAGGTAACGTTTTTATATAAATTTGTGAATTACCTTAACTTTTGCTGTTTGTTACTTTATATGCTGTGTATATTATCTGTTGTCAGGCCGAAATAACCGATTTGGATCTTTATTTAGTTTCAGTATAAACTTTTAAAGTGTTTGCAAGTGTTTTACACGGCGTGTAGGTAATGTTTTATTTGATAAACTTAGTTTCTGCTGTTTATTATTTGATAGGCTGTGTGTATTATGAAAGCTTGTATCCTCCACCAAAACATGGCTTTAGGTTTTAGGGAACCGTGTGGGGTACAAGAATAGATTTTGATAAATGTGAACATATGAACACATGACATGAACATATTTGAACATGTGAACATATGACACGAACATATTTATTAAAACAAATAAACAAGAATGCAGTACATAGCTGCTATATAACATAGAACATGTAATTGATATACAAAACTATTTATAAACGTATTTACATGTCGTGGTTCATGGCACACTTTCTGCACAGCCATGCCTCCTCTGGTACCACATGAGTGACACACTGCAATTTTCACACTGTACCCACATGGCGTTTCGAAATATCATACCGGTAAAACATCTGTAGGTAGCGAAGTAGAAAAAGCTGGTGGGCAGATTGGCCTACACCAGGGGTGGGCAAACTGCGGCCCGCCAAGCACTTTCATCCGGCCCGCCGAGCATTTCATTTGGTTATCAGGCTGCTCACTATTTTTTTTTTCCTGCGATAGAGACGACGTTGGTTAGCTTTACTGCAAACTGCTTTTCACTCTCCTTAGAGAACATTATGTCAATGTCAAAACATCATGTTAAATAGAGATAACATCATGTTAAACTAAGTTAACTCTTAGTTATCTCCTTTGCAGCAGATCTAACGTGAACATTATGCGATCCATTTAATTGGGAACGCGTCTGCACTCACGAGAGGGAGAGAGAGCCGCAGGTTCCAGCTGGCTTGTCATTGTTGATAATTGATATCTCCTTCTTATAAGAAAGTTTTAAAAGGAAATCATGAAGGCAACAGTAGTTCCCACTACTGACCATTTAAAAAACTGTGAGAGGGCCCAGCTGTAGGTACAGCACTAGCCATAGCGGAGCAGGCAGAAGATCATTGAGAAATAAACGTGAATTAAAGCGACAGTGTACAATTTATACATTTGTTAAACAGCATAAAATTAGCAGCATTTTTAAGCAATTCATATTTTAAAACAAATACGTTTCATACTAAATTATAGGCTATAAAAAATGTATTTTTTTATGTGTGTGTCGTGGGGGGGGGGGGGGGGGGTTGTTGTGCGGTTGTTGTGTTGTTGTTCATTACGAAAAATGGAGCGTTCAGTCACCGCAGGTCGTTTCCAAGACCTTGTGAACATAGTTTTTAAATGGGATTATATTAATGTGTGGTATAAGGTTATAACACACAATTTAGGTTAAAAAATCTTCAACATCAATAACCATTACGTTTAACTTCAATACTATAGATCACATCTAGGAGGAAGGAAGAAGGATGGGGGGCGACTTGACAGGCTCGTAAGGAAAGCTGGCTCTGTAGTGGGAGCTGAACTGAACTGGTAAGGAAAGCTGGCTTTGTAGTGGGAGCTGAACTGAACTGGTAAGGAAAGCTGGCTCTGTAGTGGGAGCTGAACTGGTAAGGAAAGCTGGCTCTGTAGTGGGAGCTGAACTGAACTGGTAAGGAAAGCTGGCTCTGTAGTGGGAGCTGAACTGGTAAGGAAAGCTGGCTCTGTTGTGGGAGCTGAACTGAACTGGTAAGGAAAGCTGGCTCTGTAGTGGGAGCTGAACTGGTAAGGAAAGCTGGCTCTGTAGTGGGAGCTGAACTGGTAAGGAAAGCTGGCTCTGTAGTGGGAGCTGAACAGGAGTGCATCACTTCACTATCTGACAAAAAGGACCCTGAACAAACGGATCAACATCTTGGACAATGAGTGTCACCCACTCCACAGCACTATTGTTAAGCAGAAGAGCCTGATCAGCTGGAGACTATGCCAGAGACTTTCTAATGTGGAGACACAGCACTCAAAAAATACTCCATAGAAATGCATGGGGCTAGTTTGTCACGCCAATATGGCTGTTGTCTACACATACCCCACCCCTTCCTCGGCAAAACGTCGACATGTGAATACATTGAGCCAATCATGTGGTGTGATGTGAATACATTGAGCCAATCATATGGTGTGTTGTGAAGACATCGTGCCAATCATGTGTTGTGATCTCGCCGCTGGAGCAAGATTGGTGTCGTGAAGCCTTGCGCACGAGCAGTTCGACCCAAAGACTGTGCCCGATGAGTGCCCATAAAACGTTGGTATATGGCCGCCGAGTGGAGGGACTTGGCCTAAAAGGACTTTGACTTCGCTCACTGCCTTGCACAACTGACAGACTGAGAAAGTCATTTGTCCCCAGGGCCATTGAACTGTTCAATGCCTCACTTAAGGGAAGAGGAGAGATAGACTTCTCTGCATAGTCTGTCTGCCTCTTCACCCCCTCCATGTTTGGTACTGTCTGTCCACTAGCCACTTGTACCACTGTCTTTATGCCTCACTGTTTGCGTGCTATATTAGCACATTAGCACATATGCATAACCCCCCCTCCATGCCACAGCCGAACTGTGGCCACACTTATACATTTTCTTAAATAGTTAAATATATAGATATATAGACTTTACTTTACTTTATTTCTGCATTGTTGCACTGTTGGACTTACTCATTTGCACTATCACTATGACCACTATCACCATTGCACTACCACCAAGACACTCATTCACACAGAGCACCTTACCATACCTTACTATGCACAGAGAATCACAGGCTCAATTAGTCACTGCCTTGGCGCTAATTGAAATACACGGGACAATCATGCCGAAGAGTTGCTGTGTCATTTTCTGTACCGGGTGCGTATCGACTCTCCTGACAGGTCAGGTGGGTGCGGATGTTAAAAAAAAACTTCACCCGCGCAACACTACTGTGTAAGGTTGTTTCAGAAATGGCATGCATATATAATTAGCCTCATCATTCTGCCTTAAGCAAGATAAGGGTCGAACCTAAAATAGTCGCATGAAAACGTGTCTGCCAAGAAACACTTGGCACCGAGTAGGCCTAACTTTCCCTTTCAACATAGTCATATTGATAACTCCTGTCAGATATAATTTAGACATAACCTCCCATATTCATTCGTTTGTTTACACCGTTTTGCTGTAGGTATTAAAAGTGACAAGGAAGATCACCCGGACTACATCGCATCAGTGTTTCCACAAAGAACACAATCGACGTTGAAACTGAACAGACTGCAGACTGAAGAATCGCTCTCATAAAAAACTTCCATGTGAACTGTCTCAACAAGTCCCTACGCCAGACACAGAGACTCCGGAGAGTGAAGAGGATACCGATCCAGTGCCGCTAGAGACAAAACAAACACCGTTGGTGCCTCCCATGGAAAATTAACTGCTGGTTGAATCTCCGTCATGGCTCCATCGTCACCGTCATGGTGAGAGAGCAGCTCCATGAGGAGATCATGCATTTAAGGAGAGAGCGGGATGAAGCCAGGCAGAGAAGACTTGATGTGGTGATGGAGCTGGAAAGGGTGAGAGTTTCAGCAAATAATGTCAAGGGAAATGATGAGATACGACAGGCCTGTCATGGTTTGAGACTCTGCATCAGCTCCTCGCGCAATTTGTGGTGCGACATCCTCGGTGCAAGCTGTATTCATCACATTATTGAAAATTACGACAAAATCCATCAACAGACCTAATGTGCTATATCTTAAAAGTAGCACGCATCACCTTCCTTGGTATATTTTCTCATTGGCTGGATTTTAATGTATGCCAAAGTCTCTTTTTTGGTTGCCTGGCCAGACAGGGAGTGTATCAGGAGTACAGTTCCTGCAGAGGTTCTGCTTCATTATCCCAGACTTACCAGTATAATAGATTGCTTTGAGATACGAATCGAACATTCCAAGCGGCTAAAAACCAGGAAATCGTTCAAAGCTCTACATACTGTAATCTCTATGGGTTCATATCATTTGTGTTTTTGTCTATCTTTCCTTCCTTCTGTCCTAGCCCCTCCTTCTAATTAATTTTGTGAAGGAAATGAGGAACGATAGGAGGATGGAGGAATGAAGGAAAGACAGACATGAGAAATGAGACGTCCTGCTCACTCATCATTTTCAAGAGACGTCAATTACTGATGATGCGGTGCATCTTCTCTTAGGCTAGAATAAACAGACACGCAAATTGCAGAGAATAACTCCAAAGCCTAAAAATGTCAAATGTTCCTTGAATGTACATGATTTTAATGTGTACAATAATCACCAAAAATTGAGAAAGAAATATCTTATCAGGAAGAGTATATCACTTTCAAAAACAACTACTTAGTCATCAACAGCCAATCACCAACTGCTATTGTTGTCAACATTGCAAAGGCGAAACTGCTCAAAAAAGCTAACAGAAGAACCTAATAGAAAATAATTGTTTCTTATCATGGAAACATCCCAACAGGCAGCAAAACAGCACAGCTCTCAGAGAAAAGAGCAGGGAAGTTGAGTACCCTGCTAAATGTAAGAGCAGCAAGAGAGAAACACAAGAAGATACATGAAAACCCAGAGGTCCTCTTCACCAACTATGCTCAGCAAAAAAAGGAAGGAAGAAGAACATCATCATATTCTTCACTGATTCCATCTACATCTGGAAAGATACTTTATGCAGCCATTACGCATATGTATCCAGTGAGGGCATTGGTTCAGGAGGCAGACTAAAGATATGTAAAGATGAATATCTTGATAAGGATGACCCTCTGCTTACCATCACTTGTTACACTAAAGGAAAGGTGATGATCCAAGGGAATGAAGCCAACCCTTTTAAGAAGTGTTCCCAGTGTCGAAAGGTGAGGTTAACACCAAGAAGGCCTGTCTCCTCTGACCGTGAAGAGAATGAGAGTCCAGCGGAGAACTTTAACACCATGTCCATGCCTCTCAAACACCTGCAACCCTCACCAACCGGCTAAAGGAGAATATGGCCCTCCTGGAAATGGACTTTGCTGAGTTCAAAGAGCAGACCCAGGCCAAGCAGTCTGACGTCCCAGACAACACTGTGCAGCAGCTTAAGACCCCGTTTACACGAAGGGAAAAACACAGATATTTCCTTGCGGTTTGGCCTCTCGTTTACACCAAAACGGCGTTTTAGCTTCTTAAACGTCACATATGCGCCAGAAAATCCTTAACGTCATGTGAGCGCCTGATGTTTAGACCGGCCTTTAACCCAAACCTGTAGCCACTCTAGGTGTTTAAGAGAGACAGGCGTCTATTTGGAACTTGGCTATTTTTTGAAGTTTTATGGTAATACATTTTCATATGAAAGCTATAATCTTTGTTAACATGTTATCACAGAACATTACATATCAAATGTCAGTAACAAATAACAGCAGTTGCATGTCGCTTGTCATCTACAATGTCGGGAGACAAATTAACATGTTTTCACACAGAACATGACATAACAAATGTCAATAACAAATAACGTCTGTAACAGCATGTCGCCTACAATGTCGGGAGACGAATTAAAAGGTCTCATATTGCCGCATGAGCTGCTTGATGTTGCACATCAAAATGGCACTTTGTTCCGGTCCCCCCTCTCTCCTGCTGTATTTCCTGCAGCCTTCTGTCTGCAAGTATGACATCCCCATGGTCAAGTTTGTTTCTAAAGTTGGAATCTAATGTTATTAGTTTGTCTGAGGCCAGACCAACCCGCCCATCTGACAGAAAGGATATGGAGCCTGCAGGTGTTACGCCAATTAAATATTTGATTGCGTTCTGGTGTTTGTAATTGGACCAAGTTTCAGTTCTGGCTTTCAAATTGTATGTCCGCTCTATAAAAATTTCGGTACAGTCAATTATGCATCCAGTTTACAAATATAGTTTTTGAATTTGGGTTTAAATGATTTAGGCAAGTTTGCGCTCACTGCTTCCTTACTGGGCCAAATTACTAGTGGTTTTAGGACGGAGGACAGCAGGGGTACCCACTCCCTTAAAATGTTGGAAACAGTGGAGAAGGGAAGGCCGAATCGGTATGCTATCTCCTTGTTGAAGAGGCCAAGCCTGATTTTCATGAGCACTAACAGGAGGTGGTTCTCCCATGTTGATCCACCCTTCAGTGAAATAGTTGTGCTTCTTTTAAAAATGCTCAAAAGCCGTAAAAAGACCTGTGCTGTTTGGGGACTGATAAAGAAGCAGAGTGCAGAGTCTGAAATAGAATCAAACCCGAATTTGGAGTTCTTCAGTTCCTCTTTTCCTCTTGTACGGCCTCCCAGCTCTCTTTTCAGTGAGGACTAGTCCTCATGCAGCTCTCTATATTGCCTCTCATTGGCAAGCTCATCTAAAGGACACAGAGAGAGAGAGTAAAATTCACACAAACAAACAATAACTTGTTGAATGTCCTTTTTGGATTATAAAGCCCACAATTAAGGACAGAGATACATGCCTATTGCCTATGCAAGACGCATGCCAATCTGCAGTTAATATCAGACAAACTGCTGCAGCACAAAGTGATTTGGTTGTCTCTCTGTGCTGTTCACCCTACACTAAGGAGTTATGTACTAGGGGTGTCACAATTCTCCAAATCCTTGATTCGATGTAATTTTCGATTTTTAAGTCACGATTCGATTCTCGATCTTTTTTTATATTACTGTTAATGCTGTTTATCCTTATATGTTATTTACTCTTTTTGCCCTTTTCTGTTTCGGGGGGCTTTTATTTTGAAACCGTTCCAACCACGAGGTTGTAATGTAAACAAAACTAACATTAGGCTAAAACAGAGACGTGAACATAGTGAAATGAAATAACACAGAATGTTAGACCTGATTGATTGTTTCAGCACACTCCGAAGAGACCCAAGGTTAGTGTTCATGGAATATGTTCTTATCAATGTGCATTTTGAGCCTTAAAGTAACTTTGGACTGTAACTATATCATCTTTTCACTTGCTAAGTTGAGTAGGCTAAGTTAGTTTTAATTGACGTGAATGAACGAATACTTCCACACCGGTGATTTGATTTCGGTAGGTTGATGTGTATATTTTAACTGGCTGCAGCCTAAAATTGAGTGTTGACGCTGCAGTTCAGCACGTGCATGTGTGTTTATGTGCGTCTTGGCATACATGCTGGACGTGATGTGGCTGCATCGTCGATTCTACTTTTAAGTTCGAATTTCGAGATGTAATTTCAATCGATTTCGATATAAAATCGAAATCGTGACACCCTTATTATGTACAGAGAATGTCCCAACTGGGCAAAGAATTGCAAACCTTGGCCTTTGAGCTGCGAGCCAGACATTTTGGCAGCCATGGAAGGCAAAAGCTGAGGAGGGAGAGGAAAAAGAAAGATGGAACTAAAGAGAAAATCACAGTTCATCTCACTGTTAAGGAGAAAGTAGAGGGCACGCTGCATACTTTACTTGAAGACTTTTCAACAGATCTAAAACAAAAACTTGGAAAGCATGTGTATAACATCAGGCATCAGTATGCAGCTCTCTGTGGCCTGAAGGGAAACTTGAGAGAGTACGAGGTCATTCTGCATATTGATTTTGCAGAGAACTTCCAGTGCAAGTACATCCCGGTTTTGTGTTTGCACATGTAAACATCATATCCCAATTTCAGGAACCCGGATAAGCCCTTATCCCGGTTTTGAGTAACCCGGTTATGCTAGGTAGAGTACTCCGAAAGAAACCAGGATACTGTTCTATGTATACACCTTTTCCTGGTTTCTGACCGCAGCTGGATATATGTGCAGGCTCGGTTTCGGACGTAACCAGGGAAATGCAGTCGTAAACATTACAGAGGTAGCCGAAAGTTTACTAAACTACCATTTAAAACCATGGCGGCAAAATCGTCCCACTTTTGGACCGATGAAGAGACCGAGTTTTGTCTATCAGAATGAAACATTGTAGGGAGTTTAGACGGCAAAAAGCATCGCAATGCAGACCTGTTTAGAGTTGTAGCCAACAGACTAAAGGACACCGGCTTCCCCCTCAGGACTGTAGAACAGGTTCACTTGAGGTGGAAAACACTGAAAAAACAGTACAATATGCCCAAAACAGAACAAGTGGTTCAGACCCAGCTTCATTCAAATTTTATAAGGTCATGAATGAAATGCTCGGCGATCGTCTGGCCACTTTAGAGGACGGTGGCGTCGACATCGGCTTCCGTCAGCCTCCTCCTCCACCTCAAGATGACACATCGAATCCAGGTAATGTTAATGTTAAGATAACAGTTAGGCCTAGCAGCTACCATTTGTTAATGTTAACACAGTTGTGACACCGTTATTGAACTATCACATGTAATCAATGAACAATAAAACTAAAATTAGGCTATTGTCTATTTCCATCTTGATTAATAAATGCGTTGTAATTTAGGCTTTGTAAAACTGATTGCCACCTAACGTTAGTATTCTGATACTTATGTTACAATATCTATAGATGTCGATGTTGAGACGGTTGAGGTGGATGTAGGCCTACCGGCGGAGGACATAGAAACCACTGTTCAGCCAACAGCTGATGGACCCCCATCAACAGCTGAGGGACCATCGACAACACAAGGCCTGAAGTTCGCCTACAAAAAAGAACCAAAACGGCCATCTTTGCCCATATAAGGAGATCAGGTTGTTAATTGAAGCTAACTACCTATGGCAAGTTGTATTGCAAGTTAGCTCTGGCAGCAAAAATCTAAGTGTGCCGCCTTCATGTACCGGAGATCACAGTATCCACTTGAAGGCAGAGGACAAAAGTGTGTTCATGAAAACCTCTGCATTTCAGACTTTTTCATCCCCGCAAGAGATTAACAGGTGCGATAATTAAAAATCCCCATGTTATTTTCACATAGGAAAAATCGCCAGATACCAGATGTCAGAGATGGCAGCTTTTTTGTAGGCGAACTTCAGAGGTCTATTAGTGTAGCAGGATGGACTGCTTAGCACCAGATTGGTTGCAATTAACTTGTTCTCCTTGCCCCGCCCCCTTTGCTTAATAGAGCATCACAGTCCCACCCCTCTTCCGAGAGGGCTTAGTTTCCGGAAGTAAGTTTCCCATTAATTTTTCCCATAGAAGTTTTGGAAAAATCCATAACTAAAGAGTTTTAGAGCATGTCTTAGGCTAACCAGCTACGGCGTAACTCATAAGCATACAACATATCGTTTCGAGTGAAAAAATGACGAGAAAATCCAAAAAAAGTCAAAGGTACAAGACATATTTTCATTTCTGAGCGAAGGAACTAGTCATCCCATAACCGGCGCGATTTTGCCATTTGAACAATTTCCAACCTACGACACCACACAAACCTTTTCCTCCAAACAGTAATTTTTATATAGTGAATGTGCAGTTAATAGCAGTTATTTCAGGCGTAATTGTGTAAATAATAGTGTTTTGGTATTGAATTTTATATTTACCATCGTGTATTTTTTTTATATCGTGTTTGTGTGTGAAAGCGGAACGTTAGCAACATGATGCAGTGCTTCGTCTGACTGCCATCACCGCTCAGTCGGGCTGATGCATGGACCAGTGCATGGTCTGCTCTTCGATCACCATATTCAGTTTATTAACTAAAATGTTCATTAACTCATTGAGTGCCAAAAACGTAATATTACGTTTTTAGCTTTTTTTTAAATTACGAAACTAGACACTCTAACACACCTTATATGTGATTTTGGGAACTCTGTGATGAATGGAAATGAAATATATGACGATCAAAATCTCATGAAAACGCACAATCTGGACATTTTATCATAACTCGGTTGCCGCTTTGGGTCGAATCAGTGACGCATACACGTCAGGTCAAAACCAGGCCATTTTCGTGGGTCTATCACTTCCCGGAAAGTTTACACAAGTAAGTAACAGGCAACACTTCATATTTCATGAAAGATGTTATATCTCCATTTCTAGAAAAAAACAGCGATTTTGATGAAAACTAGCCACAGTTTAGCTTGGGATTTCTCAGGAACAGAGGCGTGTAGAAATACACGGTTTGCACCCACCGAGAGCTTAAAGTCTCACCTTTTAATCGAGACAATCGAGATAATCATTGTATGTGTTCATAGCTATAACACAGAATATGCTGTGGCTGTACAAATATCATCAACAATGGTCTAGATTGCTGGCACTCTAGAACAAATCTCCCGAAAACAGCTTGGCATTCAATGAGTTAAATGTAAGAAGTATTTCTAGGTTAACTAGAATGTAATGCCAGAGGAATTACAATAGTGGATGGAAAGCTGCTAAAGTTGGTGGGGAAATTCCTGGAAAAAAAACATTAAATCACTTAATCTTTGAGTTCATACAAACCCTCGTACCAAAAGACCTTGTGTGGCAAAGCGTTCTTGAGATATAACACTCAAGGTGTTTTTGACCTTGACATTTGACCTTTGACATCCAACAAAGCCACCCCCCTCCCCCACATTGGACTTTCAGACCATATCACTGTTATGCTAATGCCCGCATACAGACAAAGGGTAAAAGCGAACAAACCGGTTCGTAAGCAGGTAAAAGTGTGGCCTGAGGGAGCCTCCGATGCTCTTCAAGACTGCTTTGACACAACAGACTGGGAAATGTTTAAGCAGGCAGCCACTTACAACAACCGGACAGACATAGAGGAGTATACAGACACTGTAACCTCTTACATCACCAAGTGCATCGATGATGTGACCCACACAAAAGACATCATCACTCGGGCTAACTGGAAGCCATGGCTGACAGGGGATGTCCTCAGGCTGCTGAGGGCCAGAGACAAAGCCTACAGAGCTGGGGATGAAGCTGGCATGAAAACAGCGAGAGCCAACCTGTCCCGTGGCATCAAGGAAGCAAAAAAGGAATACACTCACAAGATAACCACCCACTTCAAAGACAGCAGGAACTCACAAAGCCTATGGCAGGGCATTCAGGCCCTCACGGACTACAAGCCCGCGCCACAGAGCTGTGAGAGCAACATCCCTCTGCTCAACAACCTGAACCGCTTGTTTGCTCGCTTTGAAGCACAAAACAGCACCTGCCCACAGAAGACCCATCCCCCTCTACATGAGCAGCCCCTGTGCCTCTCTGCCGACAGCGTGAAGAGGACACTTGCTGCTATCAACACCCGTAAGGCAACAGGTCCAGACAACATCCCAGGTCGTGCGCTGAAGGACTGTGCAGGGGAGCTTAAGGATGTCTTCACAGATATCTTTAACACTTCCCTGAAGCAAGCCATCGTCCCATCATGTTTCAAAGCTGCCACCATCATACCTGTGCCAAAGAAAACTGCTCCATCCTGCTTCAATGACTACCGCCCTGTGGCACTGACACCCATCATCATGAAGTGCTTTGAGCGGCTTGTCATGTCACATATCAAAGCCATTCTCCCCCCCACCCTGGACCCCTTCCAGTTTGCATACCGAGCCAAGCGGTCTACAGAGGATGCAATCTGCTCTGCCCTCCACCCAGCCCTCACCCACCTGGAAAAAAGAGACTCATATGTGAGATTGCTGTTTATAGACTTCAGTTCTGCATTCAACACCATAATACCACAACAACTCATCTGCAAACTTGACAAACTGGGACTCAGTACCTACCTCTGCAACTGGCTACTGGACTTCCTCTGTCAGAGGCCCCAAGTAGTACGTGTTGGCAACAATACCTCAAGCAGCATCACACTGAGCACAGGGGCCCCCCAAGGCTGCGTGCTCAGTCCGCTGCTCTTCACCCTGCTGACGCATGACTGCACTGCAACCTACAGCAACAATCACATAGTGAAATTTGCTGACGACACAACTCTGGTGGGTCTCATCACCAAGGGCGACGAGACTCAATACAGGTTGGAGGTCGACCATCTGACCACGTGGTGCAAGGACAACAACCTCCTGCTGAACGTCAGCAAGACCAAAGAGATTGTTGTTGACTTCCGGAGAGGTCACACCCAACACCTGCCACTGACCATCGACGGTGCTGTGGTGGAGAGAGCGAGCAGCACCAAATTCCTGGGGGTGCACATCAGTGAAGACCTCTCCTGGACCACCAACACTGCATCACTGGCGAAGAGAGCTCAGCGCCGCCTGTACTTCCTGCGGAAACTCAGGCGAGCAAGTGCTCCACCAGCCATCATGACCACATTCTACCGAGGCACCATCGAGAGCATCCTCTCCAGCTGTATCGCTGTGTGGGGCGGAAGCTGCACTGAACACAACAGGAAAGCCCTGCAGCGCATAGTGAACACAGCTGGAAGGATTATTGGTGCTTCACTCCCCTCCCTGAAGGACATTTACACCACCCACCTCACCCGCAAGGCGACCAAAATTGTGAGTGATGCAAGTCACCCCGCTCACAATCTGTTTGATCTACTGCCCTCTGGGAAGAGGTACAGAAGCCTGCGCTCCCGCACTACCAGACTCACCAACAGCTTCATACACCAAGCCGTAAGGATGCTGAACTCTCTCCCTCCTCTCCCCCCTCCACCCTCAGCTACATAACATCCTGGACATTGGACCCAAAATGGCCGCCTGCACTACTCCACTTGCACACTTGTACACTTTACAACTGGTGTTGTTGTCCTGAAAACACAACACTTCTGCTGCTCTTACATAACTTGCACCACTATGCCACTTTCTTCTTACTTAGGTCAAACAGAACTACCCAAGCCTTTTATTGGCCTGTATTTGCACTAGTATTTTTATTGACTGTCTATGCACAATTTCAACCACATTTTGCTGCTCTTATTTTTTAATTATTATATGTGCCCTCTTATTTACTTATTTACTTACTTTTTTATTTACTTATTTACTTACTTTTTTGTTTACTTGAATGTTATGTTTGTCTGTGGACCTAAATTGGTAAAATATGTCTTGTCTTCACCGTGGGATAGTGAGAAATGTAATTTCGATCTCTTTGTATGTCTGGAACATGTGAAGAAATTGACAATAAAGCTGACTTTGACTTTGACATCAATTCACTTCATCTTTGACTCCATCCAAATACTCATACCAAATTTCAGGCACGCATGTCAAGGAATTCTTGAGACATTGCACTCGGAGTGTTCATTGACTTGACCTTTGACCTCCAACATCAACTCACTTCATCTTTGAGTCCATACAAACACTTGTACCAAATTTGAAGCATATGCGTCAAACCGTTCTGGAGATATAATGCGCAATGCATGAGATATGGCTGTGACTTTTGTTTTGATACACGGGAAACACTTAAACAGGATGTGTAGTTTTAGAGAGTGCCAGATTGTATGCAGTAGAAGCTGAGACAGTTGGATTCACAGGTGACACCTGTGCCAGTGTTCTAATTAGCCCGGGAACTACTCTGGGAGCTTAACGAGCGCAGCTGGCTTTAGGCCATTATGACATCACAGCCATACAAGTCTATGGGGGAAAATTAGCTTTTTGACATTTTTAATCCCCTATTTCTCAAAAAGTATAAACTTTTAAGAAAATCAGAAAAAGTAACTCTCTTGTCCAACTCCAGACCTACAAAACAGTTATTTCAACATGTCTGTGCGGTTAGAGTCGCATTCATTCTTGAAAAGGTAATAATAATAAGAAGAAGCAGCCAGGAGATTTCAAGATGGTGGGGCTTGCTGGCCCTTACAAAATCCACAAGCTGACCCTCGGACACATAACAGTAATAATGTGACCTGATTTAAAGTGGTTTTCACCCCTTTGGACACTCTTGATCCCGTCCTTGAAACAGCAAAATATTTCCAAACCGCTAATCATTTTACTGCAGTGTCTAGCCGGTGGTAGCATCAAACTTGGGCTAACTAGCTAGTTAAAAAGTTTAAGTTTAAGGATATACAAGGCTCTTTATGCCTCGACAAAGTTGATGTTGCCTATAAACAACAATTCATGTTCAAAGAAACAAGGTCACTAAAACATAATATGTTTAATACCTGTGTTGTAGCAATGTAGGCTAATGTTAGCAGCATTATAATGGCATTCTAATGTCTGAAAGGCTAATGATTAGCCTATCGGCTACCTGAAAAGTTAGTGTTTAAACTAGCATTTACAGTGTTCTATTTGATGGTGTATTGGCCTTGACTAAGTTTGTTCGTGTGATATATAAACCACAATTCTTGTTGATACAAGGACTAATGTGTGTCTAGAAAGTTTTTAATCATATTAAGATTTTCGCCATAGGCAGTATAAGACTCTGCCATCTTGGTCAGGGATTTTCGCTGAGAAAGTTTCAAACTTTACCGTGACGCACTTTCAACCAGAGGCATCACTGAGGGATTGTTCAGGATTATGGGTAATTACGTACTTATCCAAGACATCGCGAATAAAAGACATTTATCTCAAAACAAGGTTGGTGCCCCATGAATTTTTACCGTCAATATGAGCATATACAATCGATTAGTACAGCTGTAGCTGGTTTTAAGTCTACAATGTATGGTTACGTTTTTATGGTTGGTGCCCCATGAATTTTTGCCGTCAATATGAGCGTATACAATCGCTTAGTACGGCCGTAGCTGGTTTTAAGTCTACCATGTATGGTTACGTTTTTATGGCTTATACCCAAATTGTCAATGGAGAAATTGTACTGAGATCTTACTTCCGGAATCGGCTGTAGGCGGGACTGTGATGCTCTATTGCTTGCACCTGAAAAGGCTGTCAATGCCTTATACAAGCGGTAGAAGAGAGGTCATGTTGGGTGTGTGAGTCTGTTTTTGCTCCGTAAACCTGTGGTGGTATTTTGGTTGGTTACCTGGAGAATTGAGTCCACGGTGTTTCTTATATTGTGCTGATCCTTTACGCCATAAATCTCCCGCATAGCCAGGACACGACCATGAATAGTATACAGTGACCGTGATATACGCAGTGTTTGCTTTCTCCTCTGTCCACAGATCTGTTGTTATTGATTGGCAATTCGAAGAGCATTAAGGGAAAAAACAACGTTCATCTCATTTTTATGAATGTTTTATATAGAGGGATATTTGTAGAAAAACACTTAAAGGATAATTCCGGTATTTAGCACTTTGAGTCCCTTTTCTGAGTTGCACAGTTTTGAAAACTAACGTTAAGGGTTGTTTTAAGGACATGTTTGTGCATGCCCATAGGCAGCCACTCTGAAGCAGTAAAGGCGATTAAAAATGAGTCAGAAAAGTTGAGACAGGTCCAATTGTCAAAACGTCGGTGTCCATCTCTCTAGTTCATCCAAAACAAATCAGAAAAGGGACTCAAAGTGCTAAATACCGGAATTATCCTTTATCAAGAATTTAGTTGAGAACAATCATAAAACATAATCGAAAATGCACAGTGTATAACAGAAAGATCTATGTTTAGTGTTCTAAAGACGTCAAATAGCTATAGTTACATAGCCATAGCCAAGGAGCCAGAAGTGAACACGCATGGCTATAAAAACAAAATAACCCTTGAGCCTACAAAATGCCCGTATGTTTGTGCTAGCTTACCTGTTTCAACGTGTCCTAGCAGAGGACAGGACCTTTTCCACCCCTACATTACCATACTTGGCTCATATTAACAACAATGCCTGTGCCACTTCATGGAATCCACGGCCTTCAACTAGAGAGAACGGCCTGAGGTTGGTGGCCGACATCTGGGCCAGCTTACCCGCTAAGAGTCTGTAGGAGTCGATTGCCGAGTGTGGAGTAGACTAACACGCTCTGGAAATTCACAATTTTGTTGCCGTTTAAAAAAAAAAAAGGAAAAAAAAAAACAGTCCAGTATTTCTTTCAAAATTGAAATTAAGTTGTATGCAACAGCAAACCCTAGCTTACCAACAGGTTGGAATTTTGAAATGTCACGTGACGTGATGTCGACTCCAATCGACTCCTACGGATTTTCCCCTAAAGAAGCCAGCTGCAGCAGCAACATTTCCGGAAAGGTACTGCCTTGATTAAATTCATTCTGGACTCTCTATCCGACCACATAAAGACCTCTGGATACTTCGGTTTGGCTTTAGGGACCCTCTACTCACTACCACGTAAGTGTAATGTTGTTGTCCCTATCACAGTACCAACAGTGAAATTGACTCTCGTCCTGAAAAATTGTAGTGCAAAGGTAAGGCGGTAGGCTTAGGGCCGTGGAGGTGGTGATGTTTTAGATTTCACCATTTGTTTTCCTAGATCTCTTCAAATTTATCAAAGATTGATGAGAGACCACTACTTTGCATGGCTTTGGTCAATACGCATTGAGGATTTAATAATCACAGCATTCTGATTTAATTATCACAGCAATATCTGACACCTTTTTTGGAAGAAAACCTAATAAATTAAAATGAATACTTTGACCAATTACATATTAATTGTACTAATTTAAACATTAATTCTCATTACTCAATGAATCATGCCAGCTTAAGTAATACAATAAGTGAAGTGTTGAGAAAAGCAGCAATTCATGTAAATACCACATGTTCCTGCACAAGATTTTCAGGGTCTTCCCCCATGTAGATACAAAGTCCCTTCAGGAGACACTTCCGGCCAGCATCTATATCACACTGATTAGCATGGTAATCCAACTTTCATTTAAATCAACCACTGCTGGAAACAGTTAGTCAAAGTTAGCCAAATACTTATGTGAAGAGATATCAACATGATCAAAATCTTGTTTGCATGATTAAGACCATGTATCACTCACATCTGTCATTTGCTCAATGATGGCTTGGAGACTTTCCCCTACAGTATGTGTCACCCTCTCTTTCGGAACAGCTTTATCAGGTTGTCAGAGTGATGGTCTATCTGAGACAGGAATATGGATTGAAGTGGGACAGTCGTGATTCTTTTGAATTTCGTGTTGATCTGAAATACGATAATTAGTAGGATTGAGAGCTATACTTCCATCATACTATCACACAGATCAAGACAACACATACACATACTGCTCTAAACATCTGGCATCTAGCTGTATATCAGTGTAAACAAGAGATTCATTTTATCAATGATAAACTCAAAAATAAATAATCAAACTTACTTCTGTGACTTCACAGAAGTGCACCTTGCCATAAAGTCTGCCACGGTTGGTGTGTCATGTACAACTTCCTGTCTTCAAAGAGCAAATGTCTTTTCCATCTGGACTCTCACAGCTTCTCTGTTCTTCCTCTTTCTGTCCGGCAGTAGAGCTTTTCGTGTGGCCTTCAGACTCTCAGTAATAGAGCTTTTCGTGTGGCATCCAGACTCCTTAGTTTCAGGTGCTAGACAAAAATTTACTTCGGCCCTTTTGGCTTTTGGTTTGTCAGCTCTTTGCTTTCTTCAGTTTTGTGGCCGAGGGTCTGCTTTTTGTTCAGTTTTTTCACCGTGTGATGGGATGTTCTTTGTTGGATTTGTTTCTTTTGTTTAAATAAACTTTTTGAACTGATTCTGCACTTGGCTCTGAACTTTTTACAAAACCTAATAACATTATTTACTTATACGGTGCCAGTCCTGATTCGCCCATCGCCGACAGAGGGTGTGACATTGTTGTGGCATGTATGGTGTTGCACAACATCGCGACCCTACGTCAGCAGAGGTTGCCCAGAGCAGCTGACAAGGTCACGTTATGTTCATTTGTTAACGTTAATGTTTCAATAGTGAATGTGTAGTACTAGAATATCCTTAATCCTAAATTGGGCTTAACTCATTGAATGCCAAGCTGTTTTCGGAAGCTTTGTCCTAGAGTGCCATCAATCTAGAACATTGTTGATGATTTTTGTACAGCCACAGTATATTCTGTGTTATAGCTATGAACAACATAAAAGGTGAGACTTTAAGCTCTCAGTGGGTGCAAACCGTGTATTTCTACACGCCTCTGTTCCTGAGAAATTCCACGCTAAACAGTCGCTAGTTTTCATCAAAATCCCTGTTTTTTTTCTAGAAATGGAGATATTGCGTCTTTTATGGGTCACTATTACCGATATATTCGGCACTCAGGCAAGGGCGTGCCCTCTTGCAAGCGCGACTCGGCCTACCACCCACTACGCTAGGCCCGGCTCATGGTGGACATGGAACTCCCTCCTAAGCACGGTGTTCAGTCACTCCTTGTAATGTTTTTGACCCGTCGTGGTCAGTCATCTTGTCTTAGTAGAAAGGTGGACTCATCCAGCGTTGTCTGGCGAAAACGCACCTGCTGCAATATCTTTTTCTTCGACTTTTTAATTTCTCCCTTCAGCACCTGAGAAGTGTTACCTGCAAAGTTTCTGGGAAGAGATCTAACGAGACCTGCCACCTAGTGATAAAAATAAAAATAAATGACCTGATTTTGACCTGGCGTGCATGTCACTGATAGGCTAATCAGTGAGTGATTCGAAACAAAGCGGCAACCATCAAAAGCCGAGTTAAGATCAAATGTCCAGATAAAATGTCCAGATCTTGCGTTTTCATGAGTTTTCGATCGTCATATATTTAATTTCCATTCATCACAGAGTTCCCAAAATCGTTTTAGTGTCTAGTTTCGTAATTAAAAAAAAAAAAGCTAAAAACGTAATATTACGTTTTTGCCACATAACGCATTGGCACTCAATGAGTTAAGGTTTAGGGCATTTGGTACGTGACAGATATTTTTCCTTGAGTATACTACAAGTGAGCAATGTAAAAATCAGTTGGGTTGTAGACGTTGGGTGTGGAAGGTTACTAGTTTGAGTGCTTTATCTGTAAATTAAATTAATGCTTTTTGTTTTGAGTGGATGGCGGGTGGATTGTTGATGTAGCTGCAGGTGCAGATGACATGACTACAGCTCATCCATGCATCTAGGATGTTGGAATTTGATGGGATACAGGAACTGCAGAGATAAAATGAAATTGTTAAGTGGTAATTGGTAATGTCGGAATAGCGGTACTAAAAAAAATCGAGTAGGGGCATGTCTAAATAGAGGCATGTCGTACTAACGGTATGTCGTAATAGAGGGTTGTCGTAATAACAGGATGTCGTAATAAAGGGTGAACCCTGCGTTCATCATCCCCTCCCGCGACTTTTGATGCTGTATGTCGCACAGCACGATTACCCCACTAATGGGGTGATTGACCTTCAGCTCAAAGTGCACTTGAGGAGACGGCACGTAAAGCTGAACAAACCTCACAGGACTCAGTTTCAGCACCTTCAGGAGGGGGTGCTTTATGTCCACTGGACGGCCGTCTGGACATTGATTCACTCGTGCATGCCAAGGACGCTGGAGCAGGAGAAACCAACCAGCTGCTGTAGCCCGAATCGGGACCACAGTAGATGGAGGTCTCTGTCTTTTGCCATCAGGTCGAGTGCAAAGTGCACCGACATGGCCTGGACTTTCATCAGGTCCAAGAAGCCAAGGTCGAACCAGCCTCCCAGCTTCGTCACGGTTGGCACAAGGGTGACGTATTCATCATCCTGGTTCGCGTGGTTGATGGCACAAGCGTCAGTACAAAGTTGAGATCTTGAGGCAGGACCTCGAACTTTGCGGTAAGTGACAGGCACTATTTCATAAAACTAGGCCGTTGTACATCTTCTGGTGAAAGAAGCTGTAACTGCTCGGCAAAGTTTTCCCTCACCTCGTTTAGAGCCTCAGTGGCAACGTGGAAGCCTGGGGCTGCTTGAGGATCGGGTTAGGTTTTTTTTTAACTTTCGGCATTGCCGTTAAATTCAAAAACAATGCCCCGTCGAAGTGGGCCAGGACGACGCCGCAGCAGTTCCTGAGGGCCTTCCGCCGGTCCTTTTGGATGAGGGCTCTAAGATAGTGATGTAAATCTTTTCTAAGTTGATTTTTGTCAACTCTTAGGGCTGTCGGAATAAACGTAAGCCCTCTCTCTAAGATGGCCCGCTGTGATGATGTTAATCTGAAGGTGGAAACAAGGTGAACAAAGGTTTGTAATGTTAGATTGAAGAACATTTTCAAGATTCAATCCTCCGTTCCCCTATCACAAGTTTAATTGATCCAACCAATGTAAAAGCTGTTTTCAGATTGAAAAGGACTTAGGGATCGAAAAGTGTTTTGAAAAAGATTAGTGTAATGTTCTTTTAGAGCTAGTACATTGCTTTTCATCCATTGGTCAGTAATGGCCTTGACTTTAGCTAGAATAGTTGGATCCGGGGCAGCCGGTTTAATGAATTAAGTCAATTTGGATACTTTACGCGCCATGCCAATTGGAAAATTGTTTGTTTCCAATGTTACTTCTGGAATTTGTAGATGATGATGAGTGGCTTGGATAAGTTTGAAATACTTTTTAATTAGTGCTGTCAGTTAAACGTGTTATTAACGGCGTTAACGTAAACCTATTTTAACGGCGTCAATTTTTTTAATCGCGAGATTATCGTTCTTTTTGGTGTAACAAACTTTGTCGTTTTTTCACAAGGTGTTGCAACAACTAGTAACGTTAGAACAACTACAACACCATACTGGATCTAGCTAGACCGTGCTGCATGTACACGCCCCCTTTTAGGGGAAAGGGAGCTGTTTGGATAATGGAAACCTATGCTGCATAGAAGTGGGGAGCGAAAAGGGGTTATACTTACTAAATCTTGAAACAAATGTGAAAAGGCACAAAAGGTTGGTGTAACAGTTATCTGTGTGTTTATGGGATTAATGTGACCATTATGTTCCTATTTTTTGCTCTTTCCAGTTTAGCCTAGGCTACTAACAGGAGTGTCACGAATGTAGGCACAGTCAAACTGCCCGTGGCTGACTATAACTTAAGTTCGGCAAGCTTAACTTTACATGTCATAACATCAACTAAACATAAGTCACACATTCATTCTATCACTTGTAATATGAACGTAGCCTTTTTCCTACAACTAGGTGAGATAATTGGCTATGCCTGTTATACTGAAGTTCCACAGTTAGCTAGCTAGCAAGCTAACCGTTTTACATGGGATATGGTAAGTGTAGCTAGTACGTGCTGAATGGGTTGTAATGTAGCCTACATCGTTTCGACATGAGTAAGTTACATACACATAATTCTTTATAACTGCCGTGTTAGTAAAATTATTGAATGGCCTGTAAATTAATAACTAGATGTAACGTCAAGGTGTGATTAGGCTATCTGTCTTTCCCATTAGAATCATTGATATATGTATGTTAACTTGTTTTCCGCTAAAATGGGGCGTGATGCAGATGTAAGAGTTAGGCTACACTTAACTCCATCTTTATGATGATGCGCCTTTAGTAGGCTACGTAAAGGCATGCTGCACACACTTGTTTGGGCTTATGAGCCGGCCAAAGAGTAGATTCGTACAATAAACACCAACGCAGTTCTGAACTCCCGGTCAGCTGAATGGTGTTTTAAATTGCTCTGGACACCGATGCCGACATGAGTGCAATGCACTCTGCTTTCGACATTCATTTACTGTACATTAGATTCCATTCTTTTCAATACAACTCTGCACACCAGCATCGCACTTTGCCGCCGTGTAAATCACGATTCAGTTATATTTGGTCAACGCCGCTCCATAAAATCCATTGTTCATCCATTGTTTGCGTGTTAAAAACTTCGGCGCTGATGTGTGTGACAAGTGACAGTGCACCATAGAGTGTAGGCCTTGGCAGTGCACTCATGTCAAAAAGTTCCTTATTTTCAACTGAACTCAAAGATAATGAATATAGTATTTTATGTTTGTTATGCCCTTTATTAGCTATCGTTTTAATTGTTTGACAGCACTATTTTTTAATCAAATCAACATCCAATTCTTGGTTCTTTGGATTTGTCAATGTACTAGGTGCTTGAGTCCGAGGAGGCCCATTTGATTCCAGGTGAGGGTCCAAGACCAAAGTACCGATGGGCTGAGGCAACCTATGGACTTAGACCTGCGGTAGAGTGTCCTGGTCATATTCGTGCGTAGCATCCGTACGGTCCGAACACTGTCGTGCTATGGCGGCCTCCTCCCCCAGCCCCTCAGGTTCTCAGAGTCCCAGGAGCTGGGGGAGGATGATCAACCACCCTAAAGGGAAATTGGAAGGCCTACCCAAAAGAGAAGAGTAGTGATCAGAGGTATCTGAAAGAGCCAAATTCGGGTCAACCAAAGACTGTGCCCCCATATCCCCCTGCTGCATCCCTGGAGATGTAACAACCCCAGCCTCATTCGAGACTGCACGGGGAGTGCTCTGAACCACCACCTCCGCCAGATTTAGCCTACTGTTAGTGATCAACCCAAAAGATCCTAAGGATCACTGAAACGTGGAGTGGGGGGAGAAGAGAAGTGGAACTACCTAGTCAACCCTGTAACAGACCCCGCACCGTCTCAACAGAAGTAGTAGTGAATTTCCTCTTGTATCTAACTTTGGCCCATTTCACTGCCTTGTCAAAGTCGTCCAGGTCTAGCCGTCCCAGGTTACTCAAAAGAGTTGAGATTGTGGAATCATAATGTTCTAAAAGGATCCTAAGGATTCCATTCATCCATTCTTTAGTCATTAGAGCAATTTTATTAGCAGTATCACTACTTGGGGAAGATGGCTTAATGAATTTGGTAAGATTAAAAAACCTGTCTAATCATCCCCGGGGGAAGGGAGCCATCCCTGGACGCCTTGTTCAAGATTTCAGAGTGATGTGTTGCTTGAAGCAGCTTAAAATATTGCTTAGCCGGGCCTGTTGGTTGGACTCACCATGGTCATCCATAGTAGAGAGAACCTCAAAACGATTCCTCAACCCCTAACCCTTCACCAAACCACCCTAACCCTTCACAGAAAATCTGGTGCACACGCACTGACGAGCATAAACTCGATGAGGGGGTGGTAGTGGGGGAGGGGCATGAGAGTTGTAAACATTCATAACATTCATTCAGACTTGCCGACTGCAGCTTTAATGTACTTACTTCAATCTAAAACATATTCTTAGAACAGTTTGTAATCATACTTAACATATTTAATGTTTAAACACATTGACACATTTTAAAATGTTCCATTATCTAGTAAGTAATTCTAGAGTGTTAGCCGCTAGCTTGGGGCTATGAAAAACACAGGGCAAGCTAGTAAATATATTTTCATTGTGATAGGAGCTGGCTTGGGGCCGTCTTAAGCCGGCATAAGCGTTCTGTTAATCAGTGGCATAACCATGGCAAAAGAGCAAGTTCATGTAACAGAGGTCGTAATTTATCTGCCGCTCACGGCCCTCAAACCCGCCACCTCAACACACATCGGCATGAGAGTTGAATGCTCTGACCATTGAGCTAAAAGCCCAAGCTTCCAACTCAGCGGTTAGAAGCGTTCTTAGGGTTAGGGGTGTGAGGATATAAACGGGCAACTAGCATGCTAGCTCAGTTCGCCTCCGTTACACTCACCTCCCTAAATCCTCACTCCCATGACCCGGCTCTACAGCGCTAGCTCAGTTCGCCTCCATTACATTCACTTATCTCCGCAAGGGCGAACGTTTTCGCCCCTCTGGCATCCAATAGTGCAATGTCCTGGAGTGGGCCTAACCTAACAGGCTCGCAACGCCACAGGCGAAGACCCCTGTAGATGTCTGTCTTTACTCCTCACCCTTACTGTCACGAATATCGCTTTCATTTCATTCTGTCACGTTGTCTGACGCTTTGCTGTTCCCACTCCAAGGGACACCCAGAGCTCACCAACGTCTTTGTCTCGCCCTCACCCTCCTGTAAGACTGGTAAACGAGCAAGGCGCTTTTAATCTCTGGTTGTCAATCATCTTTGCGCTCATATTCCCTCTACACACCTGAGAAGTGTTAAACACTAATGAACTCTTTGTTGTCATTCGACCCCTGAAGTCTTCCGGGTGACTCATCAGTCCCATCAGCAGCACTTACCTCTGGGAATGTCATGCGGTGACGAGTATAAACACCTGGCTGTAATCACTTATCACATCCTGCATTACCTGAATGGCCTTTCACCTGTTTGATAAAGGCTCTAACAGGAGCATCACAAATGACCAAACTTACCTTCAGAAACATGGTTTTTGAGCCTATGATAAATCCCTCTCTCAGCATTGTCAATTGTCAAACAAGGGCACCAAGATACTCTTGCAATGAAGTTGGTTTAGTCTCACCACAGAACAAAGCAATTAACAGTGGCCTGCTGGAAACATAATCTTTGTGACGCAACAGGCCTAACACTGGCCAGAACTGAGTCGACGCACTCTTAAACAGCAGCAATCCATCAAAATTAAGCTGCAACATAAACACGTTTCTATCTGGAAATTTGGAAGACAAATGCTCAAAGGTTTTGCGAAACATGTTCAAAATACCAAAATAGAAAAACACCCCACCAGCCAACCTTTCTAGAGTGTACTTGGTTGCCGTTTTTAAAAGGGTTCTCCCATCCTTTGGAAGAAAGGGGTGATGCACTCTAAGGATGCACAGAAGAGCAGACAATGCCACTGATGACACACCATACTCAACAGCCCATACTCAACACACTATACTCAACAGCCCATACTCAACACACTATACTCAACAGCCCATACTCAACACACTATACTCAACAGCCCATACTCAACACACTATACTCAACAGCCCATACTCAACAGCCCATACTCAACACACCATACTCAACAGCCCATACTCAACAGCCCATACTCAACACACTATACTCAACAGCCCATACTCAACACACTATACTCAACAGCCCATACTCAACACACTATACTCAACAGTCCATACTCAACAGTCCATACTCAACAGCCCATACTCAACAGCCCATACTCAACAGTCCATACTCAACAGCCCAGTCAGGCAGAGCTCACCATCGTCTTCTTCTCGCTCTCACCCTCCTGCCTGCCCCTTCACCTGTAAGACTGACGAGCTAGGTGCTTTTTAATCTCGGGTTGTCAATCATCTTGCTCTCGTATTCCCTCTACACACCTGAGTAGTGTTAAACACTAATGAACTCTTTGTTGTCATGCGACCCCTGAAGTCTTCCAGGTGGAACCCGTTGGCATCCCCTTTTGGTTTCGCTTGCTGTGCGTCACCCGGTGACACATGCCTTAATGATGGTGACAGAGTTGCATAGCTTTGAGTTCCTTTTCATGTGTAGGCAACTGCAGTAGGCAGTATGACTTGCTTTTGGCTTCCCGCAAAGTGATAAGACTGGATTTCTGAATTCAGCTTGCAACCGTAATTCTCTGAAAAGTCTATGTGCAAGACAATATCATTTGAGCAACATTTTCATTTCCCTAAATGTTTCTGCCTGATGCAACCAGTTGAACTGATCAGATCCGATTTGGTGCCGGAATACTTTCAAGCCCTGCGTAATGCCATTGATTACGCTTGTGTTCTTGTATTTCTGTTGGAGAAATTAGCATTTATTTAATTATCATTTGCCTCTAATATAAAGCCTTGTGATAATAAAAGTTGTGCTTTGAGTGTGGGATGCTGATAACTCGCCTACCCCCATGAATATAGGAAGCTACATACTGTTTCAAAAGATGTTTCATTTTGAATGCAATATGGACTGATTAATCACCTATTTGAGTGTCACATAACATAGATTGATTGACCACTTTGAGTTGCACTGTAACAAGCATATCGAAATATTCAATGTTGAAGTTACCGGTATTCTGTGTAGTGTTGTGTTGTTCAGATCAGTGTCAATGCTTAATAAAGTTCCTGTTAGCGCTATAATGCCACCCTAACTCTATGTTGTAACTTCAGCACTTGGAGCTTGACTGACAGTTCATTATAAAGCCTGGGACAGCTTGTAATTCTTCAGGTTAAACTGTTCTCACGTCTTACTTTTTTGTTTGAAGCCTCAATAAAATTAAAAGTTTCAGTCTGTCACTAATAATCAGACAAATATAACTTTATTTTCTGAAAAGGGCAAACTGGCCTGATTTCCATGGTCAAAGACGCCATCTGGTGGTAGTTTGGTGTGCTGCAGTGACTAATGCAATGGCGTGGTCAAGTGCTCCCTCTGGCGGTTGCTTGGTGTACTTCTACAGAGAAGAATGATTTTGCTGCTGTATGGGCGTTTTTCCACCTACAGTGAACCTACTCTTGAACCGGTTCCGTTCAAAATTCTTTGAACCGTGGTGCTATCTAGTGAACCAGCCCGCATTTCCACCAGTTTTGAACTGAACCAAAGATTGCGTCATCAACAATGGGTGTTGTATTCAAAGCAAAAGTTAATGAGATGCATAAACGGGACAATGACATGAAGAGAACGGCAGAAATTAGCTGTTTAAAATACTAGTCAACATCTGCAGTGTAATGCAAAGGTAAGGGCCCTAAACTATGTATAAGCATCTCACTCACATCAATTTTTCTTGAGGTCCCAACTACAATTAATCTGGCAAAAAGATTGCAATCTGCTTTTAGGGATATCTCTCTATCTTTTGCTTTTGGCACTGTTGTACTTGCAGTGTCTTTGAAGGTCTTGAGCTTCATTTTCTTTATGGGCTGATAAATGCCTACCTTACTTTGTAGCCTTCTATATGCTTGTTCTGTCATTGTCCCTGCCTGTATGTACTCTCCATACTGTCAGTGAATCCAACCATGGATGTGATTGCATGCTTTATGTACTTCCTTGCCTATACCTAATTGTACAGTGTCCTTGGGTACCTTGAAGGACGCTTTTCCAAATTAAATGTATTATTATTATTATTTTAGTTTTGGAGTCACGGTTTGCGGTTTGCTTGATGACTTGATCACATGCTGTGTATGTTTGCTGTCTTTGGGCGACAAAATCCCCTGATTGGAGCTGGCGGTTTATGTTTGGATGATTGTACCCTAAACTGACCATTTCCATCCAGGTAGCGGGCATATTTCAATTCAATTCAATTAAAATGACTTTATTCATCCCCGAGGGGCAATTAAATGGCACAAAGAGCAGCATAATCCACCACATAATAGTTGATCCTGTCATAACAGAAGAACCATGGCATAATGGAACGCACACCTGATAGGTGGAGACTCCACTTTGCTTCTCGTGTCCCCTGATAAAGAGGATCTGCAGTGTATGTGCACCACAAGTGAAATGTCTTGTTGTGGTGTTGTCTTTAAAGCAACACCAAAGAACTTTTCCTCTGTCGCACGCACTATTTGTTTATCCAGCACCGGCTTTGCAAATAACAATGTCTTTCTGGAATAACGTTCTGCTTTCTGGAATAACTTTCTGTCCATCCATCTCAATGCTAGTTTCAGCACTGACACTGAGTGGGTGGTCATCATCGGTGTGAATGACGATTGTAGGAGTAGGGTTTAACGGCGCCTGAAAACAAACATTTCAGAGTAAAAGTTGTCTTCGGGATGAAAATAATGTCCTAAACTTTTCCTGATGGCATCTTCCCATGGGACGGTCAGCTCAACGATGAAGGCACGCCGGCAGGATTTGGACCAGAGGACCAGGTCTGGGCGCAGGTTGGTAGCTGCAATTTCGGGTGGGAAGGTGAGTCTCTGGGTGAGATCCACACGCTTTTCCCAATCCCAGGCTGCGTTCAGTGGGCCTGGATCCGGAGGAGGTGACTTGGTCCCTCTTCTCCCCTTCCCGAACGAAAAAGTTGTTTTCCGTGGGATTGTAGTCTGGCCGTTTTGAGACATGGCATTGGTGGTCACCCTCCTGTTCTCCAGTTCGGCAGCCAAGCACTTCAACACCTGGTTGTGGCGCCAGGTGTATCTTCCCTGCGTTAGGCTGGTCTTGCAACTCACCAAGATGTGTTTGAGGATTGCCGGGGCTGCACACTGGAGACAGGCTGGGTCCTCTCCATACCAGACATGTAGGACATCATAAGTGGCTCTAATGATGAAGCTTAGCCTATTGGACTCCATGCTCCACAGATCGCTCCATGTGATATTCCTCCTCTCCACACCTTCCCACTTCGTCCAGCGGCCTTGCTGAGCTTGGGAGACTGCTGTGGCACACCTGGCTGCTTCCTCCTGGTGGCGCAACTTTCACAAATTGTTTACATGTACTACCAAAACATTAACTACAAAATGTCCCCGTTAGTCAAACAATTGACTTACCTTATTGATGACGAACAGATGAGAAGTATTCTCTTTGAAGATGGAAGGCAGGAGGAAAAAGGCTACATTCATCAACATACCTGCAAATGAGAAATTGTTTTAATAATCAAATGCAAACAACTCTAAACAATACATTCACTGAGAACTTGTTATGAATACAACAACACACAGGATGATGGGGAAAAAAATCCACATGAATAATACAACAATAAAATATACTACATAAACAATCCATGAATGTACTAAGGGATACATAAGCATGAAACACTTGCAGTGGCAGAGCAGGGACTGACCCTGTGATTCAATATGCATGGTAAGGTGCTCTATTATGAGGTCTTGAGATTGCTCTGCGGGGCCATCGACACGAGCTGACTGGCAAGTTTCCCGACTATAACTATACCTGCCCCATATACCATTATACCGAATATAACTATACCTACTACCCCACATACCATTTCAGTTGCATGAAAATGACACAGAAATACAAACAAGCCTTGTTTTATCCTTATTATTGTCATGGTCATTTATTGTGGAGACTTCAAATTGTAGGAAAACATTAATAAACTGATGTATTTGAAGAAGAAATAGTGACTGATACCAAATGAAATTAATACCCTCAATATCACATTTAATGCACATTTTTCTGAAATCTAGGGCCCTTTCGAAAGTCAAGAGACATTTAGTACGGATGAAATTGTTTACACATGCTTATTATGAGTTGGTCTTCCACCCTATTTGGGGAGGCTAGGGAATATATTTGCCAAGATATTGATGCCCAAACATGGCATGTGGCATGTGTTTTTCAAGCTGTAAAAATAAAGAATTTCAAGGCCTGAAAAAGATATGAAGACAGAAGATTTGCACAGAAATATTTCACAGGCCTTGGTTTTAGGACCCATTGATGATATAAACAAGGTTTGAACAAAATCTGAGACGGTGCAGCAACAACCTTATCTGATTTGACACAGAATGACCCAGCTGTGTTGCTTATATGTTCACAAGCTTCACAAGTTGCAAATAACTATATATAAGTATATACTCTTTTGATCCTGTGAGGGAAATTTGGTCTCTGCATTTATCCCAATCCGTGAATTAGTGAAACACACTCAGCACACAGTGAGGTGAAGCACACACTAATCCCGGCGCAGTGAGCTGCCTGCTACAACAGCGGCACGCGGGGAGCAGTGAGGGGTAAGGTACCTTGCTCAAGGGCATTTCAACCGCGCCTACCGGCAACCCTCCAGTTACAAGTCCGAAGTGCTAATCAGTAGTCACGGCTGCCCAAACTATCAGCCATTACCAGTTGTAGCAGTAAAATACATGTTCTTACAGGTATTCAGGATTATTGTATTAATCGTCTGGCATGCGATGAGCTTCAGAACGCAAACTACAGGGCACTGGCATGAGCTGCGGATGGATTGGCCAGATACTGCATGCCATCGCAGTCAATGTGCAACAAAGGTTTGTGAATTTCACAAAAACGGTTTTATTCCAGGCCTGTATTTTCGTACTGTTTTTAAAACAGCCAACCACACAACACGCTCTTCCCGGCATCACTGAGCAGCATACGTACTAAAAAAACTAAAGAAAAAGAACATTTTGCATCTACAGCTAAGGTGTGCAAAAGCCGCCTACAGGACCAACACGCTACTTCCTTAGCAGCAAGGCAACGCAGTAATGGCAGCGCTGCTTTACTTCCGTCTTTTGCCGGATTTGTGTATGCTTAGTCATTTGTGTTTTGTTTTGTTTTTTGTTAAGATAAAAATCTTTATCTTATGGAGTAACAAAGACAAATGTTTTTCCCCCATTTTTGTTAGCGCTACAATGCCACCACTGATGTCACGCTAACTCTATGTTGTAACTTAAGCACTTGGAGCTTGACTGACAGTTCATTATAAAGCCTGGGGCAGCTTGTAATTCTTCAGGATAAACTGTTCTCATGTCTTACTTTTTTGTTTGAAGCCTCAATAAAATTAGTTTCAGTCCGTCACTAATAATCAGACAAATATAACTTTATTTTCTGAAAAGGGCAAACTGGCCTGATTTCCATGGTCAAAGATGCCATCTGGTGGTAGTTTGGTGTGCTGCAGTGACTAATGCAATGGCGTGGTCAAGTGCTCCCTCTGGCGGTTGCTCGGTGTACTTCAACAGAGAAGAATGTGATTTTGCTGCTGTCCCGCCCTACAAAACCTTGCAATGTTTCACTGGCTTGTTCTACAAAATTCTGGTTCGTGATTGGCTGAATTTCCCAGAGCGGAGTTTAAGCTTAAGTTCATGGACGTCTCTCCCACTGTAAAGTCGTTCATTCATTCGCTAGCTGCTACTGATTTCAGCAAGGTAATGCAAAACTACCTGAGTCCGCGATAATTTCCCACAATTTCCCCACGGAATTAAAAGTGTACTGCCAATCTGTGAATTTTGTGCTTAAGCAACCACTATTTTCCAATGACAATGTGTTAAGTTAATGTTAATGAGTGGGGGTAGGGCAATAGGTCACTGTCCAACCTAATGGTATGATATCCTAATATTGACATTGAAAGTATTATCCCAACACCCCTAATGGGCTGATATCCTGACATTAACATTGATATTAACAGGGTTATCCCAACACCCCAGGGGAGGCAAACAGGTAATGGGTATTAACAGTACAATTAGTCAGTGAAGTGTTTTGTTTCTTCTTATCTTTCAGACAATGTCTTTCCACCCAATTTTCCGCTTTGAGCCCT
Organism: Alosa sapidissima; assembly: GCF_018492685.1. NCBI lineage: Eukaryota > Metazoa > Chordata > Actinopteri > Clupeiformes > Clupeidae > Alosa > Alosa sapidissima. The sequence goes on along the minus strand of NC_055962.1, from coordinate 36,584,377 downwards.
CGTCCTCTGAGCTCACCCTTCGGCCCTCTGCAGCCGCTGAAATATTTCTCAAGCAGGGCTCTGCCAGTGGCGGGCAGGTGAAGAGGGCCGATGTGGTTCGAGCCGAGGCGAGGGCAAGAGCATGGAGCAAGTATGCGGACAACAGCGAGCAAGCGGTGCTGGCCGAAAGTGAGCTCCAGATCGGCCAGTACCGCGACCAAACCTTCCAGTGGCTGCTGAGTAACAACGTGGGGTTCGCTGTTAAGATCTTGGCGTCCCACCAGAAGGAGAGAGAGGGAGGGGACACCACAACGACGCCCCAGATGCTGAACAAGGACGCCCTTGCCTCCTACGCCGGGCTGTACCCACCCATGGTGACGCCCGTCGCCAGGCGTAGGTTGTGCGAGGGCTCCCTGTCTGCAGGGGCGGGGCTGGGCGACATGCTGGTGGGGTTTGGTGCGCACAGCCAACGCACCTACAAGTCCCTGTATGACGCGCGGGACCAAGAGAGTCAAACGTAAGTAGTGTGTGTGTGTTGATTTTGATTGTGTGTGTGTGTTTTCCCCCCTTTGCTCTGTTACAGCTACGTGGCATGGATTCGGAAGCAGAAGGTGGGAGCTCGGTCCAGGATGGAGGCCCTGAAAATGTATGTGCCGGCTCGGGACAAGGAGCCCAAGACCGCACCTGAGCCAGCACATGTCCTCCCACCACCAGGTAACAGCACCGTCTACAAAACAGCCTGTGAGGTGCTTTTCACAACACACCAGTGCTTCATCATGTTATTCTTTGCCTCCAGGCACCTCCTCCTCGGACCCGAGCGACACTGAACTACTTGCTGCCGCCGCCATCGAGGTCGACTCTCCCTCTCCGTAAGTATACATTTTATTGTAAATACACTTGTAATGCATGTGTAATGCAAGTACTAATGCTGATATGTGTTGTCAGCATGCTGTGGTCCCCTCTTCCTCTCTCTCAGCAGCCACTGGAAGGACCAGGAGTGGCTCTTCAGCAGACTGCCTCCGGCAAAGAGGTACGTATGATGTGAGTGTGTATGATGTGTGTGTATATGTGTGTTTGTCTGCTGCACATTCAGCTCATTAACTGTGTGTTTCTGCTGTCTGCTGTCTGCTGTGTGTGTTTCAGCTGCTTCCCCTCAGCTGGAGGCAGACGCTTCCTGAAGAGCAGCAGGAGTGGGTGGGCTGAAGCTGTGGTGGTATCCGCGCCCGGCCCCTCTACACGCAGCCCCCGCCACAGCCCACGCCTTCTTCCAGCGCCCATTCTTTCTGTGGATGCCCTACAGGATGTGGGCATACCACCTCACGTGCTTTGCCTGTGGGCGCAAACTGATGGGCGCTGGACTATACAGGACCGTCCGGAGGGTCCTGGACAGGAGTGGGAGGTACCATATGGGTACAGATTACCTTCAGTGCCCCTCCTGTCACAAGAAGGTCACAGGCTGTTCGCAGGACATCTTGGAGCAGCTGGACATTGCGTACCGCGAACAATTTCCAGCTGTTCTGACGTACAAGTATGTCAGTTTAAGTCATTCAACATTCACTCAACATGCATTTTTTTCTGTTGATTGTTCTCTGTACTTAAAGAAGCCCTATGCAAGTCTGGTTATTCCTTCGCTGTTTCTGGGTTTTCGCCTGATTTTGGCTCGCATTTTTCACGACATAGCTCCCCCTGCAGCTTCGGTAGCAAGTGACTGCTACGCTAAACCCCCACTAGCTAGCGAGCAAGCCATCAAGAAACCAAGCTAAACACATACAGGGCTCACAATAAAACGGTCGAGCAAACACATTGTTCAAGAGACTATCAAACCACATTACAAAAACGAAGTTTACCCAAGGGTAGGCTACTTACAATTTCAGCAGCAACAAAGCCAAGTCGGAGTCCGTTTTTCAGTCTTCTTAGAAACTACAATCTTACTACAAACTACATTTTCAATGCCTTCTGCCGAGTCACATCCGGATTTCTTCGGTCCGGGACCAGAAAGTTGCATATTCGTTTTTTCCGCGGAGAAGCACTAGGGGGAGACGAAGCACCCTCCAAACGACCCAAAAAGTGTTGTAGAACCATCAGAACGACTCTCAACTTGCATAATTAAGATAATTTTTGCTAAAATTGTTGCATAGGGCCTCTTTAACTATATTTGTCTGTATTCTCTGTACACTCTCTGTGTTCTGTTTCCATCACAGGTTGTCCTGTGACAGAGCGGTGAGTGGGCTGCTAAAGGAGCGCACCTTGGGCAACGGTGTGGCTCGCCTCCCTGGTGGAGCAGCACACCAGGTAGTGGATAGCGCGGTCGATGCAATATCTTTCCGTGCTCCGCAAGCTGAGGGCACCTGGAACGGCACCACAGGAGGACGTATGGCACCTCATGCAACGCTTCACGAGGGGTGTCACCACAGACCTATCCTTCGCCATTTTCGAGTGGGACGACGAGGACGTCGCCCCCGCCTGAGAGAGGCCAAGCAGTCCGTGGAGGGGCGGGACACCCACATCAAACTGTCAGCCAAGGAGCTCGCTCGCCATGCGGGACACCTTCTGGAAGCTGGAGGACACCACGGGTGTCCCATTGATCGACCACGCCCACATGGAGGAGATCTGGAGCACGCAGCGCCGCTACCTCGACTGCATTCAGGACCCAGAGGGGGTGGAGCTGTACACCCAGACGGGAGAGGTCACCAAGGGTGGTGTGATGCTTCCCGTCTTCAGGTGTGCTCGAGGCTCCACTTCCCTGGAGTCTTTCCACCTGCACCAGTGCCGCTTTTCCCACCACATTAACATGTTTTGTTTTGTTTTTCTTCTCACTAACTCTTTGCTCCGTTCCTCCCCCACGTTTTTACGTTTTCCAGGTGCATCTGCGAGTGATGTCCACTTCCAGGTGTACCTGCTGGAGGGCCTGGTGCGGTGACCGTGGGGGAGCGGCAGTCGAGGGAGGACAACGTGTGGCGTTGCTACAATGCCCAACTGCAGCACAGCTTCAACCAGCTGGCCCAGGAGTTCAAGGGGGTCACGCTGGTTGAATCCTACACACAGCCCAGGAAGTACACAGGTACAGAGAGATCAGCGACAGACAGTGCTGCTGCTGTCTTGTGGCATCTGCTAATGTGTGTGTGTCTTTCTCTCTCTCTCTCTGCAGGGGAAGTCTTATGGGTGGACTCCCAGTCGGGCGCTGTGCTGCAGGATCTGGAGGATCCAGGCGCTCCGGATGGGACAGACGAGGCTGAGGAGGAGCAGGACCGCACTGATGAGGGCTTCCAGGAAGAGGAGGAGGAGCCAGAGGAGATCAGTCTCCTCGCATACCACAGCGCTCTCCTCCAGGAGCCCCAGAGGCCTCGTCATCCCTCGTATTTTTTTTATTTTTTTAAAACAAGGGCGTTATGACATGCATCAGCCGCTGTTTACATGCCGAACATGTCAGCAGCAATGGTCTCCTGACTTCATGGACCTTCCAAAGAGTGGTTATTGGACAGCATCCACCAGCTCTTCCACACTGGACCTCCTCAACTCATTTCACCAGCTGAAAGTTATCTCGCCAGCATTTTCCAGACAAGCTTTTGCAAAGTTGCTGGAACATCATACCATGTGTGGTGGAAGAGAAAGTGTTATATATCATATTGTTGAATATTCCTATTGCTCATTCAAGGGAGATCTGATGTACTGCATTGCACCTTTGACCTGTCCTGCTTGCACCCCTGAAATGCTGGCAGTGTCAGCAGACGGTAATAGAAAATTGTAGATTTTAGCGAAACAGAAGGTCCTTATTTTCTTCTAGTGATTTTATAGAATTATCACCTTATTTATCTATTTTATGGATGAATGTTCTATCCTTTTTCTTCTTTATTCCAGTTCTGAGCACTCTTCATTTTTTTGAAGGGCTCTCTGGTAGCTGAAGACAGCTCAGTTTCGGATTTTGTCAACACCATTCAGAAAGCTGTAAAAAAAGTTTTTGCTTTTTACTGTTTAAGTGTAACTCTCGCCACAATGCATCCTAGGGTGCTTTAGTGAATGTACCCGAGTCAAAGTTTCGTTTAAAGGCATAATTACGTTCGAACCGCCACTTTTGAGCTTGTCCGTCTTGTCCTTTTCGGGTGAAATGGCCTTTTGAATGGGAATCGTAGGGGCACTACTATTTTGATACATGATCGCGTCAAAATCTTAGCTCCACTTTTCATCAGAATGATTAATGAATCAAAACAGAAAGGACGTCTTCCAACTAGTTCCACCACAGCCTTAATTTCACTGCTCCTCAAGCCCAATAAGGACCCAACATTGCCATCCAGCTACCGACCAATTTCTCTCCTCAATGTGGACAATAAGATAATCGCAAAAATGCTAGCACACAGATTAGCAGAGGTCACCCCATCCATTATCCACCCAGACCAAACAGGCTTCATTAAAGGTAGAATTTCATCCACCAACACCCGCAGACTGTTAAATATAATGTATCACTCTACAAATTTTCAAGATAATACCATCATAGCAACTCTGGACGCAGAAAAAGCTTTTGATAGGGTGAACTGGAATTTCCTGTTTTCCACATTAGGGAGGTTTGGCTTCGGGGAGTCGTTCATTAACTGGATTAAACTTCTATATACCTCTCCTTCAGCCACAGTAATCACCAATGGACTAACATCACAAAGTTTCACTCTTCACCGGGGAACTAGACAGGGGTGCCCACTCTCCCCCTCACTATTTACAATCTTCATTGAACCCCTAGCAGCTGCCATCCGTCAGAACCCCCTCATCAAAGGTGTCCAGACTCCATATATGCATCACAAAATCAGCCTTTATGCTGACGACATTCTTCTCTTTCTTCAAGACCCCACAACATCAGTAGAAGAAACCATCAAACTCATTGACACATTCTCTAAAATTTCTGAATACTCAATCAATTGGAATAAATCTGCAGTTCTCCCATTACATCCCAACAGCTGGGATGTGACAGCCAACTCTTCACCTATCCCACTCTGCACTAACTATATCACTTACTTAGGGATAAAAGTCTCCCCCAGGCTGTCAGACTTATTTAGCCTAAATTATTCCCCTCTACTCACTTCAATAGATGATGACCTTCAACGCTGGAAGAACCTCCCATTATCCATCATGGGCAGAATCTCAGTAATCAAAATGACAATACTGCCCAAAATAAACTATCTATTCTCTATGATTCCAGCCCACCACCCTCTGGTTTAAGTCTCTCGATTCATTAATCACTAAATTCTACTGGAAAGATAAGACCCCAAGGATCAAACTCGCCACTCTCCAAAAACCAAAAGCAATGGGAGGACTAGAGGCCCCACACTTCCAGCACTATGCCCTGGCCAACCAGCTCCACTTCATCCACAAATGGCTACACCCCACCCCCTCAGACAACACCTGGTTAGACCTAGAACAAACAATCTGTAAAGAAATTAAAATCTCAGATCTCCCTTTCTGCAGTCAGTCGGTCAAAAAACATCCATCCTTCAAAGCCCCAACAATTTCAGCTACTCTGACAGCCTGGTGGAGATTCTACCACATCACTGATTCACCTATAGCACCATCAATTCGCACCCCGATTTGGAATAACCCAGATTTCACCGTCAATAAAAAAACACTTAACTTTCACACATGGATGGGAAAGGGCATCACTCACCTTCAACACATTCTTCAAGACAATAATCTGGCCTCATTTTCCTGTTTGGTCCAGAAGCACGGCATCGAGAGTAAACACTTCTTACAATACCTGCAAATTAAATCATCTATCCTAGGAAAGTCCAGACAGCTAACCTTGACATTCCCCCACCAATCTCAGAGCTGCTTAATATTCCCTCTCCCAAAAAAATACTCTCCCAAATTTACAAAATTATATCTCGTTCAGAAAAAACAATTGGCCTGCCATATCACAAATGGGAATCAGACTTATCAATTACTCCCGGTGCCGACTTCTGGACCAAAATGTGCAAAAACATCTACCTCATAACAAAGAATAGTAATCTACAGCTAATACAATACAAGGTTCTTCACAGATTCCACTTCACTGCACATAAATTGGCTAAAATGGGGTTTGGCTCGGATCTTTGCACTCACTGCACACAAAATAACCCAGATACATACATTCATGCGGTTTGGCATTGCACTCCAATCAACCACTTCTGAGTGAGTGTCACAAAATCTCTCTCTTCCATCTTTGGCTGTCACATCCCAGCATCCCCTTCCTTATGCATACTTGGTGATACATCCACAGTCAATTTAAGCAACTCCTGCAATAAAACACTGCTGGTAGCACTGACTATCGCCAAGAAAACAATCCTCATGAACTGGAAATCTAAGAAAAAAGCTCACATCACTCATTGCAAAAACTTGTTAACAGACTATATATCATTAGAAAACCTATCAACTACAAACTTAATCAATACTCAAGATACAACCTCTCCTTGGTACCCCTTTATCACCTACTTACAGTCCTGACCCTCTTTGCCTGAGTTCCATCTCCACACGATCATAACACACTTCATCAACAGATACACATATCATCGAACACTAGGCAGGGGAGGGTAGCTGGAACTATTATTGTTATTATTATTATTATTAGTAGTAGTAGTATTATTATTAGTAGTAGTAATATAAATAGCATCCCCTTCTTTCCCTCCCCCTTTTATTTACATTCTCTGATAACTTTACTAATTTCACTCTTTCTCTCTGCCTCTCCCATCGTTATTCTGCCGGGGCCCCATTGGATGGCTTGGGAGACTCGGTCCTGGCGGGTCGCTGTGTGGTTTTGGCATTGGTTGGGTCCTGTGGGTTATCTATTGGCCCTGGGCCCCCGGTGTGCACCCTCCTCATACGCTCATGCACACGCCTTGTCCTGGAAGCACACAGCACGCTTTACTCTCTTTTAATCGCACTACATGTTAGGTGACATACATAAACAAAAACTACAAAACAGGCTAGGGTAAGAGTGGAGTGCAGGTAGATGCCTCATCAGGTGTCTATCTGCATGCCTCACTTATTTTAATGCACACATTGTTGAGGCATACATCTTACACAGGGTAAGTGTGGTGTGCATGGGGAAATCCTGACAGATATTCACCATGCATGCCCACTTCTTTTAATGCTACACTCTAGATAGACCCCTCAACCTAGCCATTCACATACTGTACATATTTAGGTGGCACGCAGGTCCTCCCCTGTCAGCTCGTCGCAGTATAACTGCAGGGGCTGGGTGGAACTGTGGCCATTAATGGGTGCCCAGGTTGGCAATCAGTCAGGCAATCAACCAGGCAATCAGTTATTCCTATTATTATACTTATCATTAATAGAATAATTACAACTCCTCTCCTCTGAAACCCTCCCTCTCTATGTTCCAGCTTCTCTCCTCTTGGCCCAACAGCAAGCCAGCCTTATACATATGCGCGCACACACACACACACATACATCCTCACATACTCACTACCCCTCACCCCCCATCCCCACCCCCATCCCAACACCACCTCATTCACACTCTTAGAGCTACCATCCGCACCCCCCCCCCATCCCCCCTTCTTTTCATTCCGGTCATCAATTTCATCCCTGATAATCATATCTGTAATCATCCTGGACGCAAATCATCCTTAGCCTTTCTGTTATTAATGTTATGTTGTGTTATGTTTGTGGAAGCCAAGTCAATGTGATGTCTTGTTAAGTTACAGTATGTGTTTATGTAATGTACGTCTGTTTGTCGTATGTAGTATTCATGTGCATGTCGTAGTGTTGCATTTTCTGTAATGTCAATGATGTTTGCAAATAAAAAAATAAAAAAAAAGTTTAAAAAAAATGTCAGGTGAAAGGGAACATTGGGTAGATGATGTCAGGCAGTGGCCAAAACTTACCAATGAAGGTAATTTATTGACAACATAATGTATTAAGACGTGTATTAATTAATGACAACAATAAGCTGAATGCTATCATTAGTAGCTGTGTTGCTAATATGTTCACAAGCTTCAGAAGTTGCAAATAACTATTAGCCACGACCACTTGTAGCAGTAAAATACATGTTCTTACAGGTATTCAGGATTATTTTATTAATCGTATGTATTTCATCCACTTTTAACGCACATCTTGGTCCTCCACTCCACAAGGAACTCTGTGTAATCCGTAAGCCTGTAAACATGGACACTCAATGTGCAACAAAGGTTTGTGAATTTCACAAACGGTTTAATTCTAGGTCTGTATCCTACTGTTGTTAAAACAGCCAACCACACAACACGCTTTTCCCGGCATCACTGGATATGCAAGCATTCCAAGCAATGCATGTTGGGCTTGATTTTGACAGAATGGAACTTTTTCTTTGGGCAAAAGTTTGTGATACACAACCCAAATGAATTGCTTTCAAGGCACCCATAGCCCATTAATTGAAGGGGATGACGTCCAAATGTTTATCCCGAGACGAACGCTCACACCTGTGCACTTGACAGAGGTGCATGACGATGTTTATTCTACAGGCTATTTTAATGTCATATTTTGGGTGTTGTATGTGGTGCACTTTGGCAGAAGAGACGTTCTCCTTACACGGTCTTTAAAGATCAAAATATTCAGAATGCCGTGACGTGAGTCGCTACAATTGGCCTTCCTTTTCATTCTCAAAGTAGGTTAAAATTGCATGTTCATCAGCACGATTTTCAAAATCTCTCGGGGGAGAAATCCCTGAACAAAAAAGAACTCTAACTTCTGGGCTCTAGCCCCGAATGTTTTAAATAGCTAGCGACGCCCCTGCTCATATTCGCTGAGCTGTGGACTTGTTGTCATGATTACACTGTGTTCTAAATTTTATGCAAATTGGATTTAAGTGTTAAACATTTATTTTTTTTTGTTTTTCAGTTAAACTCATGGATGGATCTCAGGGCTCTTTGGATCATTGAAATCAATCTCAGACACCTGTGATAATTAGTTTGTCAGGTGAGCTCAATAAAAAAAAAACTACTTAAGAAGGATGTTCCACATTATTAAGCATGCCACAGGTTTCAAGCAGTATGGGAAAGAAAAAGGATCTCTCTGCTGCTGAAAAGCGTGAAATTGTGCACTACCTTGGACAAGGTATGACATGGATATTTCTCGAAAACATACATGATGATCGTACTGTGAAGAAATTTGTCACTGATTCAGAGCAGACGGGTTCATTGGGAGGTTTGTTCAATAAAATTTGAATTATTATATAACGGTTGATGACTTGAAAATTATACTGACTGTCATTTGCATCAACTTTTTCGGAAAATCTGAGCAAAAATGTATGTGTACATAATAATTTGGAATGCAGTGTAATAATGTATTGTTTTCTGTTTTTTTTTTTTATTATAAGGCACAACCAAAGGAGCAAGGCGATGATAAGGGACACCATCGCCATGTGCCGCGTACACAGCCACGAGGGCAAGACGCTCGCCGGGGTCCGCATCAACCGCTGGGGTGCCGTCATGAGGGACTACAAACAGATCCAGGACAACGTGGTCAACTGACCTGCCCTCATGGCGAGCACCCGGATCCAGCTGTTTGATGTTAATCAGCGGACCCTGTCGATGTGGTAAGTCAATATACTTTGGCTCACAGCACTGATGTTGATAATGTTATGATTTATACCTTTGTCGGAATAATGCATAATATTAAAATCTGAAGACGTAGTTATCTTCGTAAGACCCTTGGGTAGCTGTGATGTAAATGCTGTAGTGAAATCCCAAGTGTAAATCTGTGTATTTTGTGTTTGTGGCAGTATGTTATGTTATGTTAACGTTAATGGGTGTTTGTGGCAGTATGTTATGTTATGTTAACGTTAATGGGTGTTTGTGGCAGTATGTTATGTTATGTTAACGTTAATGGGTGGGGGGGGAGGGCAATAGGTCACTGTCCAGCTATTGTGAAACCTAATGGTCTGATATCCTGACATTATTATATTAAGTGTTATCCCAACACCCCAGGTGAGGCTAACAGGTAATGTGTATTAACAGTGCAATTAGTCAGTGCAGTGTATTACAATGTTTTGTTTCTTTTTGTCTTTCAGAAAATGTCAGGTGATCAGGTGGTGCCCTCTGGCTCCCAGTCTATGGAAGAGCTGGGCAACACGGTGGTGGGGTTTGGTGCATATTCACACCACACCTTTAGGTCCCTGTACAACGTGCAGGACGAAGAGAGTCGAATGTAAGTAGTAGTGTGTGTGTGTGTGTGTTTGTTGATTTAATGTGTGTTTGTGTGTTTTTCCCCCTTTGCTCTTTTACAGCTATCTGGATTGGGTACGACAGCTGACGGTGGTAGCTGAGTCCAGGATAGGCCGTCTGAGGAGCTAGGTGCCTCCTCCTCGGATCCACCACCTGACGCTGTAGTGCCTGAGTGCTGAGGTCAACTCTCCCCGTAAGTATACATGTTGATGTGAATACACTTGTAATGCATGTGTACTACACCGTGCTAACGCTGACATGTGTTGTCAGGCACGTACAGGGGCGCCCCACCAGCCGTGGCCTTCGTCTACTAAATTCTGCTCCGACTGAATTTCGTTAAAGTTCACAGATGCACTCCCTAAGGTCATTCATTAATTTCATTCATTCAGCAGGAGTCACGAGAGCAAGGAAAGAAATTCACTGCACCTAAGTTATTTCTTTTTTCGTCTTCATAACAGCAATTACAATCAGTATTAAAACAGGTTAATATTCTGCAAAGTTTAAACAAACTTTATATTGCATGTCATTACCATTTAAATGACTTTAATGTGCTGTAATGTACTTTAATGTACCTGTCAAATCAAAGAAAAAAAAGCAAAATATGCATAAAACTAAGATCTGAAAAGGTGGTTTTCTTTGTAAGACCCTTGGGTAGCTGTGATATAAATGGTGTAACGAAATTCAAAGCTTAAATACACACATTTTATGTTTAAAGTGTAACCGCAAACGTTTCCAATAGGAATGAATGGAAAACACAGACTCTTAACGAGACGTGTACAGTTCGGAATAAACCATAAAACTACAATGGGACGACGTTTTTAACTTTCTTAGACCCTTGGGTAGCTGTTATATAAATGCTGTAACGAAATTCGAAGTGTAAACCTGTGTATTTTGTGATTAAAATGCAACCGCTATTTTCCTTTGGCAGTATGTTAAGTTAACGTTAATGGGTGGAGGGCAGGGCAATAGGTCACTGTCCAGCTACTGTAAAACCTAATGGTCTGATATCCTAATATTATCATTGACATTGAAAGTATTATCCCAACACCCCTAATGGGCTGATATCCTGACATTAACATTGATATTAACAGGGTTATCCCAACACCCCAGGGGAGGCAAACAGGTAATGTGTATTAACAGTACAATTAGTCAGTGAAGTGTTTTGTTTCTTCTTATCTTTCAGACAATGTCTTTCCACCCAATGTTCCGCTTTGAGCCCTCGTCCTCTGAGCTCACCCTTCGGCTCTCTGCAGCCCCTGAAATATTTCTCAAGCAGGGCTCTGCCAGTGGCGGGCAGGTGAAGAGGGCCGATGTGGTTCGAGCCGAGGCGAGGGCAAGAGCCTGGGCGAAATACGGGGACCTCAGTGAGCAAGCGGTGCTGGCCGAAAGTGAGCTCCAGATCGGCCAGTACCGCGGCCAAACCTTCCAGTGGCTGCTGAGTAACAATGTGGGGTACGGCGTCAAAATCTTGGCGTCCCACCAGAAGGAGAGAGAGGGAGGGGACACCACAACTACGCCCCAGATGCTGAACAAGGACGCCCTTGCCTCCTACGCCGGGCTGTACCCACCCATAGTGACGCCCGTCGCCAGGCGTAGGTTGCGAGGGCTCCCTGTCTGCCGCGCGGGACCAAGAGAGTCGAACGTAAGTAGTGTGTGTGTTTTTGCTGATTTTGTGTGTTTTCCCCCCTTTGCTCGGTTACAGCTATGTGGCATGGATACGCAAGCAGAAGGTGGGAGCTCGGTCCAGGATGGAGGCCCTGAAAATGTATGTGCCAGCTCGGGACAAGGAGCCCAAGACCGCACCTGAGCCAGCACATGTCCTCCCACCACCAGGTAACAGCACCGTCTACAACACAGCCTGTGAGGTGCTTTTCACAACACACCAGTGCTTCATCATGTTATTCTTTGCCTCCAGGCGCCTCCTCCTCGGACCCGAGCGACACTGAACTACTTGCTGCCGCCGCCATCGAGGTCGACTCTCCCTCTCCGTAAGTATACATTTTATTGTAAATACACTTGTAATGCATGTGTAATGCAAGTACTAATGCTGATATGTGTTGTCAGGCATGTACAGGGACGCCCCACCAGCTGTGGTCCCCTCTTCCTCTCTCTCAGCAGCCACTGGAAGGACCAGGAGTGGCTCTTCAGCAGACTGCCTCCGGCAAAGAGGTACGTATGATGTGAGTGTGTATGATGTGTGTGTATATGTGTTTGTCTGCTGCACATTCAGCTCATTAACTGTGTGTTTCTGCTGTCTGCTGTGTGTGTTTCAGCTGCTTCCCCTCAGCTGGAGGCAGACGCTTCCTGAAGAGCAGCAGGAGTGGGTGGGCTGAAGCTGTGGTGGTATCCGCCAGGCGCCCGGCCCCTCTACACGCAGCCCCCGCCACAGCCCACGCCTTCTTCCAGCACCCATTCTTTCTGTGGATGCCCTACAGGATGTGGGCATACCACCTCACGTGCTTTGCCTGTGGGCGCAAACTGATGGGCGCTGGACTATACAGGACCGTCCGGAGGGTCCTGGACAGGAGTGGGAGGTACCGTATGGGTACAGATTACCTTCAGTGCCCCTCCTGTCACAAGAAGGTCACAGGCTGTTCGCAGGACATCTTGGAGCAGCTGGACATTGAGCACCGCGAACAATTTCCAGCTGTTCTGACGTACAAGTATGTCAGTTTAAGTCATTCAACATTCACTCAACATGCATTTTTTTCTGTTGATTGTTCTCTGTACTTAAAGAAGCCCTATGCAAGTCTGGTTATTCCTTTGCTGTTTCTGGGTTTTCGCCTGATTTTGGCTCGCATTTTTCACTACACAGCTCCCCCTGCAGCTTCGGTAGCAAGTGACTGCTACGCTAAACCCCTACTAGCTAGCGAGCTAGCCATCAAGAAACCACGCTAAACACATACAGGGCTCACAATAAAACGGTCGAGCAAACACATTGTTCAAGAGACTATCAAACCACATTACAAAAACGAAGTTCACCCAAGGGTAGGCTACTTACAATTTCAGCAGCAACAAAGCCAAGTCGGAGTCCGTTTTGCAGTCTTCTTAGAAACTACAATCTTACTACATTTTCGAGGCCTTCCGCCGAGTCACATCCGGATTTCTTTGGTCCGGGACCAGAAAGTTGCATATTCGTTTTTTTTCCGCAGAGAAGCACTAGGGGGAGACGAAGCACCCACCAAACGACCCAAAAAGTGTTGTAGAACCATCAGAACGACTCTCAACCTGCATAATTAAGGTCATTTTTGCTAAAATTGTTGCATAGGGCCTCTTTAACTATATTTGTCTGTATTCTCTGTACACTCTCTGTGTTCTGTTTCCATCACAGGTTGTCCTGCGACAGAGCGGTGAGTGGGCTGCTAAAGGAGCGCACCTTGGGCAACGGTGTGGCTCGCCTCCCTGGTGGAGCAGCACACCAGGAAGTGGATGGCGCGGTCGATGCAATATCTTTCCGTGCTCCGCAAAGCTGAGGGCACGGAAAGATATTGCATCCGGAGCGGTACCGCAAAGGCCCCAAGGTCATGTACGCTGACCGGGACTACTGTGTCACCGTGGGAACGTCAGCAGTGCACAAGATGTACCACGAGTGGCACGAGCTGGTGGTCAGGCTTGACGTGTGGCACCTCATGCGACGCTTCGCGAGGGGTGTCACCACAGACAGCCACCAGCTCAATGGCCTCTTCATGGCGAGGATTTCCTTCGCCATTTTCGAGTGGGACGACGAGGACGTCGCCCACCTGAGAGAGGCCAAGCAGTCTGTGGAGGGAAAGGACGCCCACATCAAACTGTCAGCCAAGGAGCTCGCTCGCCATTGTCGCCGCCATGCGGGACACCTTCTGGAAGCTGACGGACACCACGGGCGTCCCATTGATCGACTGCTCCACTGCATGGAGGAGATCTGGAGCATACAGCGCCGCTACCTCGACTGCATCCACGACCCAGAGGGGGTGGAGCTGTACACCCAGACGGGAGAGGTCACCAAGGGTGGTGTGATGCTTCCCGTCTTCAGGTGTGCTCGAGGCTCCACTTCCCTGGAGTCTTTCCACCTGCACAAGTGCCGCTTCATACCAGGTAAATCTTTTTTTTCCCACCACATTAACATGTTTTTTTTTGTTTTTCTTCTCACTAAGTCTTTGCTCTTTTCCTCCCCCACGTTTTTACGTTTTCCAGGTGCATCTGTGAGTGATGTCCACTTCCAGGTGTACCTGCTGGAGGGCCTGGTGTGGTGGAACGAGGACCGTGGCAGAGCGGCAGTCGAGGGAGGACTACGAGCAGTGCTGCGTTGCTACAGTGCCCAACTGCAGCACCGCTTCAACCAACACCCTACAATTAAGTGGTGGTATGAGCATTCATTCAATGAAACTAATCGATAACGTTGGTATCAAAGCTCCGCTTCAACCTGTTGGAAGGCTATTTATTTATTTAACGAAACTTAATAGAACAACGTTGTTTTTTGGAACTTCCTTAGAAACAGAGCAGAGACTGTATAATACACTGTATAGCATTGAGTATTGTATAGTCAAATTTCAATATAACGTGGCCAAGAGCTATTGTAGCCTTCTTTCTGGGTACATGTAGATGAGCCCTATGACCCAAAAGTCTGCCATGACCGGGCCTCAGGTCAAAGAAGTTTGAGAAAGGCTGGTCTATATAACCTGCATCAGAATGAGGTTTGCAATGGTGCGCCTGAAGGCACGGGTTGAAGACCCAGTCAGTTACGTCACGATATGCACATTTGTGTAAATTCATTCCTAGGTTATCACCATGACCAAAATTGAACTTTTTTTTTTACTTTGAATCTTGAAAAAAAAAAAATATTCACCTACCTACCGACCCATTTAAAAAAATTTTTGGCTGTTACTGCAAACAAAAATATTTTTAAGGATGGCCTTAAGCATGCCACAGGTTTCAAGCAGTATGGGAAAGAAAAAGGATCTCTCTGCTGCTGAAAAGCGTGAAATTGTGCACTACCTTGGACAAGGTATGAAAACATTGGATATTTCTCGAAAACATACATGATGATCGTACTGTGAAAAAAATTGTCACTGATTCAGAGCAGACGGGTTCATTGGGAGGTTTGTTCAATAAAATTTGAATTATTATATAACGGTTGATGACTTGAACATTATACTGACTGTCATTTGCATCAACTTTTTTGGAAAATCTGAGCAAAAATGTATGTGTGCATAATAATTTGGAATGCAGTGTAATAATGTATTGTTTTCTGTTTTTTTTCTTCTTATAAGGCACAACCAGAGGAGCAAGGCGATGATAAGGGACACCATCGCCATCGCAGTCTGCCGCGCACACAGCCACGAGGGCAAGACGCTCGCCGGGGTCCGCATCAACCGCTGGGGTACCGTCATGAGGGACTACAAACAGATCCAGGACAACGTGGTCAACTGACCTGCCCTCATGGCGAGCACCCGGATCCAGCTGTTTGATGTTAATCAGCGGACCCTGTCGATGTGGTAAGTCAATATACTTTGGCTCACAGCACTGATGTTGATAATGTTATGATTTATACCTTTGTCGGAATAATGCATAATATTAAAATCTGAAGACGTAGTTATCTTCGTAAGACCCTTGGGTAGCTGTGATGTAACTGCTGTAGTGAAATCCCAAGTGTAAATCTGTGTATTTTGTGTTTGTGGCAGTATGTTATGTTAACGTTAATGGGGGGGGGGGAGGGCAATAGGTCACTGTCCAGCTATTGTGAAACCTAATGGTCTGATATCCTGACATTATTATATTAACAGTGTTATCCCAACACCCCAGGTGAGGCTAACAGATAATGTGTATTAACAGTGCAATTAGTCAGTGCAGTGTATTACAATGTTTTGTTTCTTTTTGTCTTTCAGAAAATGTCAGGTGATCAGGTGGTGCCCTCTGGCTCCCAGTCTATGGAAGAGCTGGGCAACACGGTGGTGGGGTTTGGTGCATATTCACACCACACCTTTAGGTCCCTGTACAATGTGCAGGACGAAGAGAGTCGAATGTAAGTAGTAGTGTGTGTGTGTTTGTTGATTTAATGTGTGTGTGTTTTTCCCCCTTTGCTCTTTTACAGCTATCTGGATTGGGTACGACAGCTGACGGTGGTAGCTGAGTCCAGGATAGGCCGTCTGAGGAGCTAGGTGCCTCCTCCTCGGATCCACCACCTGACGCTGTAGTGCCTGAGCGCTGAGGTCAACTCTCCCCGTAAGTATACATGTTGATGTGAATACACTTGTAATGCATGTGTACTACACCGTGCTAACGCTGACATGTGTTGTCAGGCACGTACAGGGGCACCCCACCAGCCGTGGCCTTCGTCTACTAAATTCTGCTCCGACTGAATTTCGTTAAAGTTCACAGATGCACTCCCTAAGGTCATTCATTAATTTCATTCATTCAGCAGGAGTCACGAGAGCAAGGAAAGAAATTCACTGCACCTAAGTTATTTCTTTTTTCGTCTTCATAACAGCAATTACAATCAGTATTAAAACAGCTTAATATTCTGCAAAGTTTAAACAAACTTTATATTGCATGTCATTACCATTTAAATGTCTTTAATGTACCTGTCAAATCAAAGAAAAAAAAGCAAAATATGCATAAAACTAAGATATGAAAACGTGGTTGTCTTTGTAAGACCCTTGGGTAGCTGTGATATAAATGGTGTAACGAAATTCAAAGCTTAAATACACACATTTTATGTTTAAAGTGTAACCGCAAACGTTTCCAATAGGAATGAATGGAAAACACAGACTCTTAACGAGACGTGTACAGTTCGGAAAAAACCATAAAACTACAATGGGACGACGTTTTTAACTTTCTTAGACCCTTGGGTAGCTGTTATATAAATGCTGTAACGAAATTCGAAGTGTAAACCTGTGTATTTTGTGATTAAAACGCAACCGCTATTTTCCTTTGGCAGTATGTTAAGTTAACGTTAATGGGTGGAGGGCAGGGCAATAGGTCACTGTCCAGCTACTGTAAAACCTAATGGTCTGATATCCTAATATTATCATTGACATTGAAAGTATTATCCCAACACCCCTAATGGGCTGATATCCTGACATTAACATTGATATTAAAAGTGTTATCCCAACACCCCAGGGGAGGCAAACAGGTAATGTGTATTAACAGTACAATTAGTCAGTGAAGTGTTTTGTTTCTTCTTATCTTTCAGACAATGTCTTTCCACCCAGCGTTCCGCTTTGAGCCCTCATCCTCTGAGCTCACCCTTCGGCCCTCTGCAGCCGCTGAAATATTTCTCAAGCAGGGCTCTGCCAGTGGCGGGCAGGTGAAGAGGGCCGATGTGGTTCGAGCCGAGGCGAGGGCAAGAGCCTGGAGCAAACACGGGGACCTCAGTGAACAAGCGGTGCTGGCCGAAAGTGAGCTCCAGATCGGCCAGTACCGCGGCCAAACCTTCCAGTGGCTGCTGAGTAACAATGTGGGGTACGCCGTCAAAATCTTGGCGTCCCACCAGAAGGAGAGAGAGGGAGGGGACACCACAACTACGCCCCAGATGCTGAACAAGGACGCCCTTGCCTCCTACGCCGGGCTGTACCCACCCATGGTGACGCCCGTCGCCAGGCGTAGGTTGTGCGAGGGCTCCCTGTCTGCAGGGGCGGGGCTGGGCGACATGCTGGTGGGGTTTGGTGCGCACAGCCAACGCACCTACAAGTCCCTGTATGACACGCGGGACCAAGAGAGTCGAACGTAAGTAGTGTGTGTGTGTTGAATTTGATTGTGTGTGTGTTTTTGCTGATTTTGTGTGTTTTCCCCCCTTTGCTCGGTTACAGCTACGTGGCATGGATTCGGAAGCAGAAGGTGGGAGCTCGGTCCAGGATGGAGGCCCTGAAAATGTATGTGCCGGCTCGGGACAAGGAGCCCAAGACCGCACCTGAGCCAGCACATGTCCTCCCACCACCAGGTAACAGCACCGTCTACAAAACAGCCTGTGAGGTGCTTTTCACAACACACCAGTGCTTCATCATGTTATTCTTTGCCTCCAGGCGCCTCCTCCTCGGACCCGAGCGACACTGAACTACTTGCTGCCGCCGCCGTCGAGGTCGACTCTCCCTCTCCGTAAGTATACATTTTATTGTAAATACACTTGTAATGCATGTGTAATGCAAGTACTAATGCTGATATGTGTTGTCAGGCATGTACAGGGACGCCCCACCAGCCGTGGTCCCCTCTTCCTCTCTCTCAACAGCCACTGGAAGGACCAGGAGTGGCTCTTCAGCAGACTGCCTCCGGCAAAGAGGTGTGTATGATGTGTGTGTATATGTGTGTTTGTCTGCTGCACATTCAGCTCATTAACTGCGTGTTTCTGCTGTCTGTGTGTTTCAGCTGCTTCCCCTCAGCTGGAGGCAGACGCTTCCTGAAGAGCAGCAGGAGTGGGTGGGCTGAAGCTGTGGTGGTATCCGCCAGGCGCCCGGCCCCTCTACACGCAGCCCCCGCCTTCTTCCAGCGCCCAGTCTTTCTGTGGATGCCCTACAGGATGTGGGCATACCACCTCACGTGCCCTGCCTGTGGGCGCAGGACTATACAGGACCGTCCGGAGGGTCCTGGACAGGAGTGGGTGGTACCATATGGGTACAGATTATCTTCAGTGCCCCTCCTGTCACAAGAAGGTCGCAGGCTGGTCGCAGGACATCTTGGAGCAGCTGGACATCGATGGCGCACCGCGAACAATTTCCAGCTGTTCTGACGTACAAGTATGTCACTTTAAGTCATTCAACATTCACTCAACATGCATTTTTTTCTGTTGATTGTTCTCTGTACTTAAAGAAGCCCTATGCAAGTCTGGTTATTCCGTCGCTGTTTCTGGGTTTTCGCCTGATTTTGGCTCGCATTTTTCACTACACAGCTCCCCCTGCAGCTTCGGTAGCAAGTGACTGCTACGCTAAACCCCCACTAGCTAGCGAGCTAGCCATCAAGAAACCACGCTAAACACATACAGGGCTCACAATAAAACGGTCGAGCAAACACATTGTTCAAGAGACTATCAAACCACATTACAAAAACGAAGTTCACCCAAGGGTAGGCTACTTACAATTTCAGCAGCAACAAAGCCAAGTCGGAGTCCGTTTTGCAGTCTTCTTAGAAACTACAATCTTACTACATTTTCGAGGCCTTCCGCCGAGTCACATCCGGATTTCTTTGGTCCGGGACCAGAAAGTTGCATATTCGTTTTTTTTCCGCAGAGAAGCACTAGGGGGAGACGAAGCACCCACCAAACGACCCAAAAAGTGTTGTAGAACCATCAGAACGACTCTCAACCTGCATAATTAAGGTCATTTTTGCTAAAATTGTTGCATAGGGCCTCTTTAACTATATTTGTCTGTATTCTCTGTACACTCTGTGTTCTGTTTCCATCACAGGTTGTCCTGCGACAGAGCGGTGAGTGGGCTGCTAAAGGAGCGCACCTTGGGCAACGGTGTGGCTCGCCTCCCTGGTGGAGCAGCACACCAGGAAGTGGATGGCGCGGTCGATGCAATATCTTTCCGTGCTCCGCAAAGCTGAGGGCACGGAAAGATATTGCATCCGGAGCGGTACCGCAAAGGCCCCAAGGTCAAGTACGCTGACCGGGACTACTGTGTCACCGTGGGAACGTCAGCAGTGCACAAGATGTACCACGAGTGGCACGAGCTGGTGGTCAGGCTTGACGTGTGGCACCTCATGCGACGCTTCGCGAGGGGTGTCACCACAGACCGCCACCAGCTCTATGGCCTCTTCATGGTGAGGATTTCCTTCGCCATTTTCGAGTGGGACGACGAGGACGTCGCCCGCCTGAGAGAGGCCAAGCAGTCTGTGGAGGGAAAGGACGCCCACATCAAACTGTCAGCCAAGGAGCTCGCTCGCCATTGTCGCCGCCATGCGGGACACCTTCTGGAAGCTGACGGACACCACGGGCGTCCCATTGATCGACTGCTCCACTGCATGGAGGAGATCTGGAGCATACAGCGCCGCTACCTCGACTGCATCCACGACCCAGAGGGGGTGGAGCTGTACACCCAGACGGGAGAGGTCACCAAGGGTGGTGTGATGCTTCCCGTCTTCAGGTGTGCTCGAGGCTCCACTTCCCTGGAGTCTTTCCACCTGCACAAGTGCCGCTTCATACCAGGTAAATCTTTTTTTTCCCACCACATTAACATGTTTTTTTTTGTTTTTCTTCTCACTAAGTCTTTGCTCTTTTCCTCCCCCACGTTTTTACGTTTTCCAGGTGCATCTGTGAGTGATGTCCACTTCCAGGTGTACCTGCTGGAGGGCCTGGTGTGGTGGAACGAGGACCGTGGCAGAGCGGCAGTCGAGGGAGGACTACGAGCAGTGCTGCGTTGCTACAGTGCCCAACTGCAGCACCGCTTCAACCAACACCCTACAATTAAGTGGTGGTATGAGCATTCATTCAATGAAACTAATCGATAACGTTGGTATCAAAGCTCCGCTTCAACCTGTTGGAAGGCTATTTATTTATTTAACGAAACTTAATAGAACGACGTTGTTTTTTGGAACTTCCTTAGAAACAGAGCAGAGACTGTATAATACACTGTATAGCATTGAGTATTGTATAGTCAAATTTCAATATAACGTGGCCAAGAGCTATTGTAGCCTTCTTTCTGGGTACATGTAGATGAGCCCTATGACCCAAAAGTCTGCCATGACCGGGCCTCAGGTCAAAGAAGTTTGAGAAAGGCTGGTCTATATAACCTGCATCAGAATGAGGTTTGCAATGGTTCGCCTGAAGGCACGGGTTGAAGACCCAGTCAGTTACGTCACGATATGCACATTTGTGTAAATTCATTCCTAGGTTATCACCATGACCAAAATTGAACTTTTTTTTTTACTTTGAATCTTGAAAAAAAAAAAAATATTGACCTACCTACCGACCCATTTTAAAAAATGTTTGGCTGTTACTGCAAACAAAAATATTTTTAAGGATGGCCTTAAGCATGCCACAGGTTTCAAGCAGTATGGGAAAGAAAAAGGATCTCTCTGCTGCTGAAAAGCGTGAAATTGTGCACTACCTTGGACAAGGTATGAAAACATTGGATATTTCTCGAAAACATACATGATGATCGTACTGTGAAAATTGTCACTGATTCAGAGCAGACGGGTTCATTGGGAGGTTTGTTCAATAAAATTTGAATTATTATATAACGGTTGATGACTTGAACATTATACTGACTGTCATTTGCATCAACTTTTTCGGAAAATCTGAGCAAAAATGTATGTGTGCATAATAATTTGGAATGCAGTGTAATAATGTATTGTTTTCTGTTTTTTTTTTCTTATAAGGCACAACCAGAGGAGCAAGGCGATGATAAGGGACACCATCGCCATCGCAGTCTGCCGCGCACACAGCCACGAGGGCAAGACGCTCGCCGGGGTCCGCATCAACCGCTGGGGTGCCGTCATGAGGGACTACAAACAGATCCAGGACAACGTGGTCAACTGACCTGCCCTCATGGCGAGCACCCGGATCCAGCTGTTTGATGTTAATCAGCGGACCCTGTCGATGTGGTAAGTCAATATACTTTGGCTCACAGCACTGATGTTGATAATGTTATGATTTATACCTTTGTCGGAATAATGCATAATATTAAAATCTGAAGACGTAGTTATCTTCGTAAGACCCTTGGGTAGCTGTGATGTAAATGCTGTAGCGAAATCCCAAGTGTAAATCTGTGTATTTTGTGTTTGTGGCAGTATGTTATGTTAAGTTAACGTTAATGGGTGTTTGTGGCAGTATGTTATGTTATGTTAACGTTACTGGGTGGGGGGGAGGGCAATAGGTCACTGTCCAGCTATTGTGAAACCTAATGGTCTGATATCCTGACATTATTATATTAACAGTGTTATCCCAACACCCCAGGTGAGGCTAACAGATAATGTGTATTAACAGTGCAATTAGTCAGTGCAGTGTATTACAATGTTTTGTTTCTTTTTGTCTTTCAGAAAATGTCAGGTGATCAGGTGGTGCCCTCTGGCTCCCAGTCTATGGAAGAGCTGGGCAACACGGTGGTGGGGTTTGGTGCATATTCACACCACACCTTTAGGTCCCTGTACAACGTGCAGGACGAAGAGAGTCGAATGTAAGTAGTAGTGTGTGTGTGTTTGTTGATTTAATGTGTGTTTGTGTGTTTTCCCCCTTTGCTCTTTTACAGCTATCTGGATTGGGTACGGCAGCTGACGGTGATGGCTGAGTCCAGGATAGGCCGTCTGAGGAGCTAGGTGCCTCCTCCTCGGATCCACCACCTGACGCTGTAGTGCCTGAGTGCTGAGGTCAACTCTCCCCGTAAGTATACATGTTGATGTGAATACACTTGTAATGCATGTGTACTACACCGTGCTAACGCTGACATGTGTCGTCAGGCACGTACAGGGGCACCCCACCAGCCGTGGCCTTCGTCTACTAAATTCTGCTCCGACTGAATTTCGTTCACGGACGTTCAGGGGTGGGCGAACTTTTTGGCTCAAGGGCCACATTGGGTTTTAAAAATTGTGCCTATGTTATGTCTTAACAGCAATTACAATCAGTATTAAAACAGCTTAATATTCTGCAAAGTTTAAACAAACTTTATATTGCGATTAGCAATTAGGTATGTCATTACCATTTAAATGACTTTAATGTGCTGTAATGTACTTTAATGTACCTGTCAAATCAAAGAAAAAAAAGCAAAATATCCATAAAACTAAGATCTGAAAAGGTGGTTGTCTTTGTAAGACCCTTGGGTAGCTGTGATATAAATGGTATAACGAAATTCAAAGCTTAAATACACACATTTTATGTTTAAAGTGTAACCGCAAACGTTTCCAATAGGAATGAATGGAAAACAAAGCCTCGTAACGAGACATGTACAGTTCGGAATAAACCATAAAACTACAATGGGACGACGTTTTTAACTTTCTTAGACCCTTGGGTAGCTGTTATATAAATGCTGTAAACCTGTGTATTTTGTGATTAAAACGCAACCGCTATGTTCCTTTGGCAGTATGTTAAGTTAACGTTAATGGGTGGGGGGCAGGGCAATAGGTCACTGTCCAGCTACTGTAAAACCTAATGGGCTGATATCCTGACATTAACATTGATATTAACAGGGTTATCCCAACACCCCAGGGGAGGCAAACAGGTAATGTGTATTAACAGTACAATTAGTCAGTGAAGTGTTTTGTTTCTTCTTATCTTTCAGACAATGTCTTTCCACCCCGTATTCCGCTTTGAGCCCTCGTCCTCTGAGCTCACCCTTCGGCCCTCTGCAGCCGCTGAAATTTTTGTCAAGCAGGGCTCTGCCAGTGGCGGGCAGGTGAAGAGGGCCGATGTGGTTCGAGCCGAGGCGAGGGCAAGAGCCTGGAGCAAACACGGGGACCTCAGCGAACAAGCGGTGCTGGCCGAAAGTGAGCTCCAGATCGGCCAGTACCGCGGCCAAACCTTCCAGTGGCTGCTGAGTAACAATGTGGGGTACGCCGTCAAAATCTTGGCGTCCCACCAGAAGGAGAGAGAGGGAGGGGACACCACAACTACGCCCCAGATGCTGAACAAGGACGCCCTTGCCTCCTACGCCGGGCTGTACCCACCCATAGTGACGCCCGTCGCCAGGCGTAGGTTGCGAGGGCTCCCTGTCTGCCGCGCGGGACCAAGAGAGTCGAACGTAAGTAGTGTGTGTGTTTTTGCTGATTTTGTGTGTTTTCCCCCCTTTGCTCTGTTAGAGCTACGTGGCATGGATACGCAAGCAGAAGGTGGGAGCTCGGTCCAGGATGGAGGCCCTGAAAAACAAGCGGTGCTGGCCGAAAGTGAGCTCCAGATCGGCCAGTACCGCGGCCAAACCTTCCAGTGGCTGCTGAGTAACAACGTGGGGTTCGCTGAAGATCTTGGCGTCCCACCAGAAGGAGAGAGAGGGAGGGGACACCACAACTACGCCCCAGATGCTGAACAAGGACGCCCTTGCCTCCTACGCCCGGCTGTATGACGCGCGGGACCAAGAGAGTCAAACGTAAGTAGTGTGTGTGTTGATTTTGATTGTGTGTGTGTGTTTTTGCTGATTTTTCTGTGCCCATCGCAGGTTGCGAGGGCTCCCCGTCTGCCGCGCGGGACCAAGAGAGTCGAACGTAAGTAGTGTGTGTGTTTTTGCTGATTTTGTGTGTTTTTCCCCCTCTGTTACAGCTACGTGATACGAGTTAAGGCCGGCGACAGACGAGAGCGCCGACGAACTCGGCAGCAGCGAGGACTGTAGCAGTGTGGGAGCCGCGCGGGCAGCAGTGCAAGTTGGGGAGGGCCCGGAGCGGCTGCCCATACCGGGGGAATACGCGCGTGAGTTGGCGGCTCACCTCTGGCCCTCGCCCAGGCTGCTGGTCTGCCCGAGACGGGGCCCTGTTGCTGCTGGAGAGATAGAGGCGGCGAGGTGGAGCGGAAGCCTGGGCGGACGCGCCTGGTTTGTGCCGGGTTGGGACCCGGAGCGGCAGTCGAGAGGGGACTACGAGCAGCGCTGCGTTGCTACAGTGCCCAACTGCAGAGGTGCCGTCATGAGGGACTACAAACAGATCCAGGACAACGTGGTCAACTGACCTGCCCTCATGGCGAGCACCCGGATCCAGCTGTTTGTTAATCAGCAGATCCTGTCGATGTGGTAAGTCAATATACTTTGGCTCACAGCACTGATGTTGATAATGATTTTTATGTCGTGATTAATAATGTATTTTTTTCTGTCTTTTTTTTATTTCTTGTAAGGCACAACCAGAGGAGCAAGGCGATGATGTGGGACACCATTACCATTGCAGTCCCAGGGCCCAGCGCTCCCCAGACTGCAGCGGAGCGCCTGCCTGCCCCAACAGCCAGACCACCCCCCTCCAGCACCGCCTGCCCGCAGACGCCTCTGGTCTGGCCCCTGAGCTGTACGTCATCGCCGCCCTCCAAAGTGCCACATCCTCCTCCTCCGCAATGGACACCATCTCGTCCACCAGTGGCACGCCGGCTCCCTCGACCAGCACCGCTGCAGCCACCGTTCCACCCATCGCTGGAGCCATCCCCCGCTCTACTGCCTGGAGACACAAGAATGGCTCCTCCTCAAGCCCTTCAAAAAGGTCTCCCGATTCCAATGCAGGAATGTAGGCACTGTGGCCAGCCTAAGACCAGGGAGTACGGCCACAGCCGCTACAAACGGGAGACCTTTTGCGCCCGGGCCGACAGGGCAACAGTGGCTCCAAGAACTAAAGCGGCGAGAGCGCGAGGGGCCACTCCCACCACCCTGACACTGTATATAGTCTGTTATATAGTTATTATTATTTTAATAAATCATTTTATTGTTCTTAAACCAAACTTCTCCTCTTTATATTTTATGGCTTTAAGTCAGTTACAACATAACTTTACTGCTACTGCAGCCACACACTTCACACTTACACACTTGGCCTCTTGTCTCTCGCGATGGCCGTCCAGGCCTTTTGTCCATCATGATGGCCCATCAAGCTAAAACAATAAGGCAGAGTAGCCACACGCCAGACGGTCTCCCAGAGGTGTGTCCAGCTCCCTTCACTGACAAAGTACAAATACAGGTGCAACATTTCTTTTAACCACACTGAGACAATATGAAGGCAACGCAGAAGACCAAGAACTGTGAGCCTGAGCCAGAGGGTGTGGAGCTGGAGCCAGAGGGTGTGTATCAATCTCGTTAAATTGTTTTAATCTGTGTGTACCAGTGTGTGCATCCATTTAATTTTACCTAGACTAAAAGAGTAATTTATTACCTGTGAACACGAGGGGCCACTCTCACCACCCTGAGTGGACACTGTATATATATTTTTTTTTTTATATAGTTATTATTTTAATTCATTTTATTGTTCATAAATTATGAGACACTCCCACCACCCTGACTGGACATTGTACATCGTAAATTGTGTGTACATAGTTAATTATTTTTTATAAATCATTTTATTGTTCAAAAACCCAACGTCTCCACTTTATTTATATCTCATGCCTTTAGGTCAGTTTCCCCGAGCACCACTGTAGCAGGCAGCTCACTGAGTCAGGATTACGGTTTTACCCTACCATGACTTGGAGTTTGCTATTTCTGTTATTTGGATTCAATGAGTGAGACCAAAGTAAGTGTTCAAAATAAAACTTTAGGCTACTGTGTTCTCCTGATAACGTGAGTGGAATGGATTTAAAGGTCCAGTATGTAGGAAAAAATGGAAAATAAACTGTAACCATTCCAAAAATGATCACCATATGTTGTCAGAGAGTAAGGAAACACGATGAATTGAAGTAATGGCTTATTTGACAACATTACTCTAACCCGTAAAAACCCATGAAAAAAAATGAGTTACGGGGCGGAATCTCTTGGAATTTTCATTTATGTTTTGAACGATTAATTCTAGAATAGCGTATTAATAATGGGCTAGCGCGTCCTCCTATTTGGGTTGCCAAATTAGCAAAGGCCAACTGTCAACAGCTGTCAGTTGTAGTCATGAACGCCTACGAGAGGCAGGAACATTTTCAAAATTAAAACAAGAAACAAATTAGGGCCTAAGTGGACATCTGAGGAGCTTCCTGAGATGGTGACGTCTTCGTCAAACGAAGAATATCAAGTCTGACGCAGAGCTGGCCATATTTCTCCACAACAGGTAGCCTAGGCTAAACTTCATCTGCATCGCTAACTTCAGATAAATATGTTACGTTGGTTAGAGAGGTATTTTGTTTTCACTGTTTCCGTAATGTGTAGCTGGGTCATAGTTGGAGAAACGTTAAAGCAGCTGCAGGTCAACTAACGTTATTAGCTAAGTCTTCATTACATCTAGCAACCCAGAAGAGGCTCGCGTCTGGTAGTCTTGAGAACGTTCACCAGTGTTTTGATTTTGGCCTACAGAACGTTCGGTAACAATCCTACAAATCGCACCTTTAATGTGGGCGCGAACATAAAAAGACGCAGAGTGGCTAAATGATACAGTGCACGTTTTGTGGTGAAAATGTTCCGCCTTTTAAAATCAGGTTTAGCCTAATTCGAATCACAGTTAAAACCATCAATTAGACAACAGAATCAGTAGTACAAGTTTTGTTTCATTGTACCAGGCCTACTGTATGTCAAAAGCAGGCTCGGATGAAGCTGGGAAGGATTAAACACACGGTTTCAACACCGCGGTAATCAACCATGATAATTATGATATTTCAAAAGAAAACGGTAATTGTTGTCGCCAACGTTTTTATCGCGGTTTACCATTATACCGGTAATCGCTACATCCCTAGTCAAAACGTATCTTTTAGGTCGGGCAGATAATTCATGTTGATGTGTCAGGTTACAACGGGTCCGGGCTTTAAAAGCCACAAGCCGGGTCAGTTTGTAATTTTTAGGCCCGTTCAGAACTCTGTACTGCTACTGCAGCCAGATACCTGTCCTCTGTTGTTTTTTCATGTTGGCCATCCAGGCTACTCTTTTTGTCCATCATGATGGCTTATCAAGCTAAGACAGGGCAGCCACACGCCAGACTGTCTCCCAGAGGTGCATATAACTTTTTTCTAAGAACACACCAAAAAAAAAAAAAAAACTATAAAAGTGGGTCAAAATAAGCAATAAATAAATTAACACTTTTTTGGCTAAGTTTGCATGAGAATGCTCAGAATCTTTTTACTATAAGAGTGTTAACAGTTGATTTTCCAGTGCAGATCAGCAAGAAAACAGCCATTTCAGTTTCCATATTAATGCTTAACTAGTTAGCTTAGCTAGTTATTGCCCACCTGTGACTGATATCTACACAACATCTGAGCCACCATTTGTTTGTGGGACAAAAGTAGGAGCATCTGGACAATTTGATCAACATATAGATCCACACAGGTAGGTACTTAGCAAGTTAATGGTTTTACATTGGAGCCTATGGCAAGTGTCCGCTACGAAAACGTAACAAAAATGCAACCTGTCTTGTTGTGAATATTATGAACCCTTTAAAAATCGGTATTTTTAAAACACTAGGAAGTCTCAACATGAAAATCACCAGGGTCTGTTTTACACACGAATTCGAGCATTAAGAACATTGCATTAAGAACAGAGTTTACTAATAAGAGGTTCTGAACAACTCACTTTTAGCAAGTTGTTCTCCCATAGCCGTCAACCCTTCCGTTTTTTCCGTGTTTGTTACATATTTTAACCTTTTTCCCGCTCTTTTCCTGTTTTAATATTTTCCCGTAAATTATTCCGTATTTTAACAATCTCATAACATTAGCTCTACCATCAGACCTGTCAGTCTCTGTACTGTTGTGCTGTTGCTAACCCCTTGCCCTTCCAGCAAAACAGATGTTTTCAAAGCATCGTTTTGCTTGCTTGAAGGCGACCTTAGATGACGCCGTGGTTGTCATGAGAGCAGGATTCAGTTGCGCCTCCATAGTATACGGCCGTACGCACTGTGCTTTCTCGCAAGTAGAGAAAGAATTCCCCGTTTGTATATTCACTCCAAGTTGGCTTCTCTGCACTGTAGCCCATAAACTGCATGACAGGGTATTTATGTTTTTAGAATATAACCAAATGCCAATACCAAGTATAACCATTTGTTCAACTTTATGAAGAATTATTACGCAGTAGGCTACTTACAACGCAAACATTTTGTTTGCACAGGAGAGCAAATGACAGCACACATAGGAATCGATACAAAACTTTAGCCTTTTTAGAGCTGTATAAAGTTGCCCAAAATGTTAGGCATGAATAAAGTACCGGTACTTTGTTGGCTACATTATTAGCTGACTAATGCACAGGCTTGCAATTGTGAAACGGAGTAATACTGCAACCCTTCCAATGTTGGGGGACGTATGTTGACATTTTCGCGTATTTTGGGTGAGAAACCCGGGAAATCTCCCTTATTTTCAATGCTCAATGTTGACAGCTATGTGTTCTCCACAACCCTGTCTATCACATCATCATAATCCATTTGAGTTGCACGTGCAATGGAGATTTCTAAAGATTGCTGTAGGCTACAGTGGTGGTGACTAGCATCACAAGCCAAAACATCGCTAAGGTGCAGCTAAGAGTTTCAAGAGTGTTCCAGACCATTCTTATCAAGGAATGACGTTCTGAAGACATTTGTAGCAAAGTACGTGAAAATGTTAAGGTAAACATAGCATTGAGGCGGCTTTGGGAAACCAACCCCTGGTTCATTAGGATCTCTCTGACAACACCAGCATGGCCTCCACATTTTCTTGTGACATTGGGCCCCTCAACCAATTCTTGATCAATTTCAATGTGGAAAAACATCCTACCTGAGAGCACGTGTAACGGTACCCAGTTGGTCCGTAGCTGTGCAGTATGTACGTTGGTAAACTTCCCTCCCGACACCTAAGTGCTGGCAAGAGAGCTAGCAGCCTAGGCTTGTTAGCTTGATTTCTAGCATCCTCGACTTCAGATCTGAGGTGCTGCTGTTTGCAGGCTCGAGTCTGGGTGTGTGCAGGGCTGAGTCATGCAGTTCGGGATCGGGAACTGAGGTTTGCGGGTTTGAGTACCATCTGGCACATCTGGGGACTTTCCTACACGTCCCTGCCCCCTTTTCCCTTTTTAGCCCTGAATAAAAATGTGAATATTCAACAAGACCCATGTTTGCTGAAGCATCCACACATAATGATGTGCAGACAGGAAAGTCTCAAAGTAAAAGCAAGATTGTTGGGTTTCCAACATGAATCTCACAGGCAAAATGTTCAATGTAGTAACTACTAATACCACTACACAGAGAGCGACACTTACTAGCTATCCTGATGTCCATGTTAATAACTGGTGAT
The DNA here is from genome assembly GCF_018492685.1 of Alosa sapidissima. Classification (NCBI taxonomy): domain Eukaryota; kingdom Metazoa; phylum Chordata; class Actinopteri; order Clupeiformes; family Clupeidae; genus Alosa; species Alosa sapidissima. The sequence continues at coordinate 36,554,485 of NC_055962.1, read as the reverse complement.
AGCCCATGCCATGAGCAAACACAGTGAATAAGATAAGACTTTATTGATCCCACAATACTTGTCACAACAGCCCAGTAGTATTTAAATAGAGAGTAAGAAAGTTGTATACAGTATGCACAGCATACAAGCACACCTAAAAAAATAAAATAAAAATCACATTATTCAAATGCAAGCTTTGAATAATACAGAATTTTGCCTCACCAGTAATTTTGCATCACAATCAGTAACAAACTGGCATGACCCCACTTCAGACGTTGTTTGTTTTTGTGAGCAGAAACACATCGTGATTATAATGGGCAAAAGTGATGACGATCACTTGTGGGCCTCAAATTGCTCACTAAAATGACAAGCTAGAATCAAAACATACCCTGACTATCAAGCCACCAATTTGAGATTCATGTCTAATGTCATTTTGTATATGTACAATAGCCTTCGGTCTTCCCATTAAATCAATGCGTATGTTGTCTTGTGACAGCTTCTTTGTCAATCAATCAAGATAATCATTATAGCAATACATCTGTTGCAACAGGCTGCTGAACAAGTGTAACAGAGATCGTAATTCGTCTGCCACTCACGGCCCTCGAACCCGCCACCTCAACACATACCGGCATGGGAGTTGAACGCTCTAACCACTGAGCGCCCAGGCTTCCAACTCCGCAGTTAGAAGCATTCTTAAGGTTAGGGGTGTGAGGATTTACATGGGCAACTAGCATGCTAGCTCAGTTCGCCTCCGTTACACAAGCAGTAGGCTATTTCCTAAGTTAGGCTACGTGTGAATCTGAAACAGCAACGTCTGAATGTCATCAAACTCTATAGCTACATCGAAGGTTTGTAATCCATATGACCATTGTGTGTTGTCAAATAGGACCAACAAATTAAATATAAGTCTAACTCTGAGAAAATAAGCCAGACTTTTGCTACAGCTCACTGCATAACTTAACCAAGACTAAGATAGTATGTCGCCCGATCCATATCATGGTTGATTGGGCTGTATTAGAGAAAACAATATATCTATTGACATTTATATCGATAGTCTGCCTCGGGTGTAGTGGCAGGCTAACACATACTGATGACTTGCGCTAGCCTAGCACCTGCGAACGCTGCACCTAGAAGGACTGGATGAAATGTGTTAAACGGTCTACAGGTCTTTGTTTTTTCGTCATTGTGTAATGCCCGCCTCAACGGTTGTGATTGGTGCCTGGATTTAGGGACATTGGAAATGGGCTTGAATGGGTTTATGGCCAGACAGATCTGCAGAGTAAATCCCAAATTTGCCGGATGTTCGTCTGGGTTTTCCCAGGCTACCTTAAAATGTCATTTTAAGGTAAAATAAGGGCCTGTTTTACAAATTAAAGTGTGACTCCGTAGTTAAAGAAGCACTTTGCAACAATTTTAGCAAAAATGACCTTAATTATGCAGGTTGAGAATCGTTCCGATGGTTCTACAACACTTTCTGGGTCGTTTGGTGGGCGCTTAGTCTCCCCCTGTCGCTTCTCTGCTGAAAAACTGAATATGCAAATTTCTGTTCCCGGTCCGAACAAAACCGGATGTGACTTAGGGCCTCCTTACACCAAACAACTTTGACAAGATTTGGGAAAGATTCTTGAAAGATTGGAGTCTTTTAACGAATGCTTCTCATTCAAGCTTTATTCAAAAGACTACAATTTTTCAAGAGTCTTTCCCAAATCTCTGTCATAGTAGTTTGGTGTAAGGAGGCCCTTTAGCAGAAGTATCCAGTCGCGCCTCGAAAATGTAGTCAGATTGCAAAACGGACTCCGACTTGGCTTTGTTGCTGTTGAAATTGTAAGTAGCCTACCCTTGGGTGAACCTCGTTTTTGTAATGTGATTTGATAGTCTCTTGAACAATGTGTTTGTTCGACCGTTTTATTGCGAGTCCTGTATGTGTTTAGCTTGGTTTCTTGATGGCTAGCTCGCTAGCTATAGTGGGGGTTTAGCGTAGCAGTCACTTGCTACCGAAGCTGCAGGGGGAGCTATGTCGTGAAAAATACAATCCCAAATCCAGCGAAAACCCAGAAACAGCGAAGGAATAACCAGACCTGCATAGTTCTTTAAAACAACCTAACATCAAACTTTTGATTGAAAGCGATCTTTCGAAATCAACTTGGTGGTGTTTCCAGCAAGACTGTTATTTGCATCATCACTGAATGGGCTTACAGTGATGCTAACAGGGCAAGATGCCACATCGCTATTTTACACTATTGGTGTCAACAATAATCGATTCGGCGATGCAATGTGGGGCATGCACGATTCAGCAGTTGTCTGAGTTGGCTTCGTTACTGTGTGTGCAGTGTGCAGTTTTATTTTTATTGCTGGGCGCCTGGGTGGTTGTTCAATAGTGTGACTGTGATTACTGATTAATGTTTGCACAGGAGTTCAGGAAGTGCCCTGTCTCAGAGCTGCTATTTTACTGTGTGCACAATAACACTTATGGTCACTGCTGGAAAAAGTTGGCTGTTACTGCTCTATTTAAACTAAAGCAGAGAAGAGAAACATTTCTCATTCAAAGCACTGAAACCAGTGATTTATGTTTTCTTTTTCAGGTTTGAAAATGCCATATCCAATACCCTGTACCATTCAATTTTATTTTATTTAATGACATTTATGTCAAAGATACAGAAGAGAGAGCGAGAGTCTTCATTCGCCCTGTAATGAGTCATTTAACCATATACCGACTAACGAAGATAAGTAATTAACACAAAAATGTTGCCTGGTGTTCCTTTAAAAGAATGAGGTGTCTGCATGCTATTTCTCCCATACGTTTAATGTGCTGCAATGTAACTGTGGGTCTTCCTCAGGCAAATGGCATTCAATAGTGGCTCAAGCATATACATAGGACACAGGCATGGTCAGCTGATCATGCAACAGCTGAGCTCATTCAAACTAATTACCAAGGCATTGATGGGCCTAAGTACTACCACCTTTACCATAGTCACCACATAAAACCATTAGTGATGGAAAAATGGCCAACACCCTAAAGCCCTCCTTACACTGACAGACTTTGGAAAGATTGAAAAAGATTTTTGAAAGACTACAGTCTCAGACCCTCTCACATCTAAACACAAGTAGTAGAGTTTTAAGTCACAGACTGATTTTACAATGACTACGGATCTTGCAGGTATTTACAAGACTGCAACTAGATTCCTTTAAATTATTACCCATCGTGCAATAGATAAACAGAAACTGAAATGATAGCCTACTAAACTCAAAGTAATACTGTATTTTCATGTTTCTGCAGCATTGTTTCATTCGTGAAATCCCTAACCGATATAGAGTTGTTCTGTCACATGGAAGAGCCGACTAAATATGTATAAGAAATGACAAATATTATAAGAATAACAAATAATCATATAGGCTACAGCTGTCGCCTACTTTGCCCCTTCCTGTTTGGTGTTGGAGAGAGGTCACTATTGGTTTTTATAGTTCACATCACAGTATGTGCCACGACTAGAAAGACTTGCGATAATATCAAACATGTTTGATATTGTCGTAACGGCAAAACTAGAAAAGGACTGACTCCGACTGACTAAAATCGCAAAGATTGGTACCTTACACTTAACGATCTAGTTGACGGGAGCGCGCCGCGATTCCAGTACAACTCCCATGATTTCTGTCCGACTTTGGAAATTTAGTCGCCGACTGTGAAAACAGACCAAAATCGTACAATGTAAGGCCGCCATAACATGAAGTCGCACATGGACGTGGATGTCTCCGTCCTGCAGGCTGCAGCCAGAGCTCTCTCAACTCCGTTGCTTCGTGTGCACTTAGCAAACAAACGTCCCCTTGATGTCCCCGAGAGACTTAACAGGGACGTCCCCAAACGGTCAGACACCGGACATCACATAAGGACCAAAAGGAGAACTTGCTCCGGACGTCAATATCGTTCTGGTGACGTCTGCTAGAGAACGTGACGTTGGGGACCAATCAACGTTTTGAATGTCCGCTTAAAGTCCGAGAGACGTCCCGTGTTTGTCGGATAGCCTACTGCAGCCCATAATTCTGTCAATGTCATCCAAATTCATATTCAGTATGACGAGACCTTTCAGGACTACACCTGTAGGGAGGTGGGGAGGGGACGCACTGCAGACTGCACTAAATTCGGTGACCAACTGCAACAGTATTACTCACTTAATTTCTTCTTATCCCCCTGGATTTGTGAACGAAGAAAATTTCGCTCTTCCTCAAGATCCTTTATCATCTTTTCTTGCCACTGGATCTTGGCCTCCAAGAATTCCAAGACAGAGACACAACCTTTTATAAATAATAACAATGGCAGATTAAGACGATACAAAATAGAGTTCTGAGTGTTCTGTCCTTTGGCCTTATCTGCATGTTAAGGACCAAACGAGACTGTGGCGTATGATCAAGGTGGCCAGCAACATCATCAGACTTGACCAGGTGTTGGCAGCTCAGCTGTACAATGAGCTTATCCTAAAAAAGACTGACCAAATCCTCAATGACCCCACTCACCATCTCTATCATAAATTTGTGAGAAGCAATAGGTCAACTGGTAGAATTTTACAACAGAGAATTAGTTTGTGCCCACAGCGTTCAGACTCTATAATAGCCAAGCACATTGCATGCACTTTAATTCCACAATTTCCTTGACAACCATTCCTAGCTAGCTTCCTAGCTATTTTTGTATGACTCTTTTACATTTTTAGCTACAATATTAGTCTTTCTCATGCTATGTCAATGTCTGATGTTGGATTGTCATTGTCATTTCTGCAGTAGGCCAATTGTCATTTTTGTTTTGTCACTGTCAATTTCTGCAGCATTGTTATTCTTTTCTTTCCCTTACACATGTCTATTGGTTTGTCTATGGTGTATATGTCTTAGAGAATATGTTGTGAGGAGGGCGCATTGAATGACCACATGAATTTCCCCCCTGTGGGATAATAAAGTTCACCTTGACCTTGAAAATAACCTTAGACAAAAACTATGACTGTGGGGGTTAATACAAATTATATCGTCTTATTATGACGGCCGCTAGCAAAGCGGTCATATAATGATTGTCAACGTTTTTTCCCGTCATCTACTTCCTGAAATTTTGGTCAACGATACCAGGGACACCGAAACACCGGTGCACATGAAATTTGGTGGGTATGTAGTCCCACTAGACTTTTACGGAAAAATTTTGTTTCGTCCCCGGGGGCCACTCCCCCCGTGCTGGGCCCCCCGAACCGCAAAAAAAGCAGTTTTTCCTAAATAACTACCTGAACCGTGGCACTGAGGATGAAGAATCTTTTATGGTATGTTGCTCTCAAGGGCCCACATCAACCTGGCCCATAATCACTCATTTGTTATTTGCACCCCCCCCGGTAAAAAATGAAAATGCAATATTATTTTGCTTTAATCGCCCCTATCTTCAGTTAAGATGTTCAGAACTGCACCAAATTGTATGTGTATGATTGACCTGGCATTTTCTGGGGGTATGCCAAGTTTCGTAGAATTTCATCCATGGGGGGTCTAAAAAAATTAGGTTATGTGTACATTTAGTGAATGTACACTCATTGGCCTGTAGATGGCGGTGCACACATATACACATGCACCCACATACTATCGGTATTAGAACGGCCGATACATAATTACAAATTCAGTAGGATTAAAAGAAAGCCAAAAATATTCATCATCATCATGGCTGCATTTCCAGTATTGGCGATAAGTAGTCATTTGTCCACTAGATGGCGCATCGTTGCAGTGAGACATCATTTTGTTGGAAGTTAAAAGTGGGTTGGAAAAACAATGGACGCTTCCTACAAGGACTGTAGTTTACCGCAGAGAACGTCTAATAAGGATAGGACGATGTTCACATGAAATGTAATTCCCATTTCTTCTTGGAAGCCGAAATAAATCTGAGGATGTTTATGGACATGCTTGGTTTTTACTGCAGGTACGTTAATCTTATAATATCAATAAGGACCTACGTAATGTTACCGTTAGCGTTGGTTGAGTGATTGAGGCCAATTTCATTGATTGCATTTGTAGAAAACTATAAATGCGGTTATACTAAGCAAATTGATAGCAGCACTGTAATTGTATCTTTCCACTGTCATTTGTTGCACGTGCTACAAAAATCATTCTGTGCAATGGAAGATTTACCAACGTTACACCGGTCTGATACAGTTTTGTACGACGGAGTATTAAGGCCACACATGAAGGAAAAAATATTTTTGCCATGACGAGATTAAACTCAACATGTCGACTTTAAAGTCGCCATGTCAACATTAAACTCTACATTTCGAGAATAAAGTTGAAATGTAATATCGACTTTAATCTCGACGTATCAACTTTAGTCTCAACGTGTCGACATTAAACTCAACATTTTGAGAATAAAGTTAGTTTGGAGAGAGAACAACCGCTCGGGACGATTGAAAGGAGGACGAATGAAACAATGCAAAAAGTGCAGCAATGATTCAGAGTGTTCGAGTGCAACAATGATTAGACATAGGCCTATATCATGTGGACAAAACATAGAACATATTAACCTCCGTTGCTCAGCCTTTGCTGTTAGGTCCTATCACGGAGTTACAGGCGATAAATGCGATGGTCAAAAGTAGCCTAAACGTCATTAGCGGTTTATTTATTTATTGTAGGCATATTATTAAAGAGTTTTTTTCATCTAAAAGGTTCAACTTCATGCTTATGCACTAGACTAGGCATACTAGGCGCTCTCCCCAATCCTAGACTTTCACGTTGCTTGTTTGTAATGGATGCAAAACAGCCTATTGCTGAATGACTGGGACGAATGAAGCTGTCCTCCCGACCCCATGTAGGCTAGTAGCCTACCTACATGCACACATAGTGCATAAATGAAGTGCATGCACAGATATTCCCTCACGGGATCAAAATATATGCTTAGGCTATACCTGTGTTTCTAGCCTCCTATATGTATTGCAGGTGAGACATGGAAAAGCAGTTTTAGAAAAATGAGTTTTGCCATGTTATCCTATGGAGAGTGACGGCCTGTGAAAGGGCAGTTATTTATGAAGGGCAGTAATTTGGATGTGCAGTGGCCTTACCCACGTAAAACAGAGTGAAATAACATTTTGTATAGAAACATTATATCATTATTCTAAACGGCATAGTGCATGGTATTTCCATAACCGCGAGACAGCACTTCACGATGACGGCAATGAGTAGTTAACAGACAAGACGCAATCTATCTAAATATCTGCAATCTAGCAATTTATCTGAAATAACACCTATTTCAAGCCCATTTTTCATGTAACATATTGTGTGTTAGTGTAGGCTATGTTTAAACAGTATTGCGAGTTTAATGTCAGCATGTCGACTTTAAAGTCGACACTTCGATTAAAGTAGATATGATATTTCAACTTTATTCTCGAAATGTCGTTTAATGTCAACATGGCGACTTTAAAGTCGACACGTCGAGATTAAAGTTGACATTATATTTCAACTTTATTCTCGAAATGTCGAGTTTAATGTCGACTTTAAAGTCAACATGTCGAGTTTAATCTCGCCATGGCAAATTTTTTTTTTTTTTCATGTGTGGCCCTAATACTCCGTCGTAGTTTTGCCTATACATGCGTGAGACTGAGACGCCTGTTTATTTTGTTTTAAGTGCGTGTAGGGTGTGAGAGGGGAATCTATGTGCTTTGATTCCAGCTTGGTAGTTGTAGTCTGTGAAATTAAAAAGCACTTGTGTGTGAAGTATCCAAACAATGACACCTTCATTCCATTATGGCTGCTTTAGCAACATACCTTAATCTACTGTGTAGTGGGTCCTATTTAGAAGTGGCTACTTCATTCGCGCTTTCCTTGACTCATGGAGCTGCGTGAATTTTATTACAACTTTTCGCCACAATATGGCAGTTTAAAGGTCTCATCTCATCGTTTTTTCATTAATTTTGCAGTGGTCTGTAGTATTGATGAATGCCCTGTGAGCCGGTTTTGGTGAAAAAAATGCTGTCCTGCGTCTGTTTCATGCTGTTCTAGTTTGGTGGGGAAGGTGGGCGGGGAGGAACGACTGGATTTCGCCTCTAGTCATGAATATTAATGACATGTTAATGAATTCACCTCTGATTGGCTAACAGTACTGTGACGCTTCCTCCAGTGCGTCCTCATCCGATTCTGCCTGTGCTATGCTCCATATTCAACTTTACAGTGCTAAAACCTGGCTAAAACTAGAGTCAAAACTGTTGCACAAAATGTCTTCGGAGATACAACTTCATGTGTTTGATCCTAGTATTCGAGTAGGAAGAAGAACCGCTTCCTGATCGTTTGTCGGTGAACGTTGGTTTAATAGAATGGTAACAATTGCCTGTCAGCTTAAAATTTCTCCTAAAAGAGGTAAACGTTTGTGACAATCAAACAAAAGTAATAAACAGTTGGAAACGTTTCAAAATAAAGACCTATTTCTTTACACAGTCAAAAGTCTTTGCAATCTTCCTAGTAGATATTTTACTTCACAACACAGGTAAGCACCCTAAATGCAGTTCAGCCACTGACCTAGCCTGCTAATGGTATCGTAATAGCTAGATAGTTATGGTTTGAATTCCATGATACTATCATTGAAAGACCACTTGGTCATAGCCCAATATATATATAGATCTAAATGCAAACATGCCTACCTAGCTATATTTTGCTGAAATTGTACCAGAATGCCTACAGAAGCAGAGAATGTGTGCTGCAAGACTTCTCTGGTAATGAGAACTATGGCTTTGATAGCCTGACATTGGCAGAGGTTAGCAGGGCTCTACACTAAAAAAAAAATTCAGGAGCACTTGTGCGCCCAAGTTAAAAAATTTAGGAGCACAGACAAAAATTTGGGAGCACAGTCAGTTCTGTACTTAACTTACACATAATCTAACATTATACTGCAGCTAACAGTTAAACATGCCAGTGCACCAATTGCAAATATTAAGAATGACTGACAACATTTAGGCTACAGGAAACAGGATTTTAAAGATCAGTGCCTACTTTATTTTCAGTCTGTTCTATTTTCCTACATTTTGTTAATGTAAAATAATATAATGCATTGCCATATTTGCATTTAGTCTGTATATCAAGTATCCTGCCAAATGTAGGCTAATTTATTTATTTGTGAATCCATCTATAGCTAATCCAAATATGCCCATGGTGACCTATCTGACTGCATACTGCCTAATAGACTACTACTACTAAAACAGTCCATTTTCTCTTCCACAAAACCCAACATAGGCTAATCAAGGATGTATGTTTTATACTTTTAGTTTTTATTTGAAATATCTGCATTGATGGGGGCAGTAGGCAAACGTTAGGCCTACTTTCGTTTTGCACTTCAGCTTGTATTCGGTGTAAACAAACATACATGCGTATAAGCCTGGAGTTGTCAGTAGCGTTCTACCTTTGAATAAAATGGGAGTATTACGGGAGGGTCCTTTTATGCCGGTTCGTTCGCTACAGCTATATTTTGCATATTGCAGCCAATACGTCAACTGGGCTAAAAGGCATGTTAGGTTACCTTTCCTTCTCTCACTGCATTCTCAGAATCTCATCCTGTTCCTCCTATATCCAATTAATTCGGTGGATAGAGGAACTAATTTCTTCAATCTTTGCATCTTGGCTAGCTAGTCTAACTTTCCGCTTTTTCTGCGCCCTCTTGGATTTGATAGAAGCGACTACTAGCGAGTCACAACGCGAAACTGCTAACGTTGATGGGAGGTGTAAGGAGGTGATGGGAGGTTTTTATGCTGCATTCGCGACGTGATTCTATGGTTTGCACCAGTAATGTTTCTCGATGTTGCGGTGTATTTTGTAGACAAACATTGACATGGTTAGAAGTCATTCGCACCAGTGCGCCTAAATATTTTTTTGCACTCGCACGGCATCATTTTTACTCGCATGTGCGAGTGAAATGGGCGCACTGTAGAGCCCTGGTTAGCCTACTCAAGTTGTTTTCTGTCACGTATGACAGAAAAAGTAGCCTACTATAGGAATCTTAATGGCGTTTTACAAACGGAAGTTCGGGAGGAGCGTGACGGAATTTGCCACGCCTCCTTCTTCAATCAGTCAGGTTATTTATTCACAGTCTACCTGCCGAAGTTGCAGCATCGGTGTTACTCCGCTCGCAGTGACTACCGGTTTGCTCGATTGTGTTAAGCAGAACTTGCTGCCTATTATCTGTTACAGACTTTCATGGTCTAGGTTGCATGGGAAACTACTGGAGGGAGGTAGTTCTTATCTTGTTGCTTTGTATTAGAGCTGTTTGTAAAGCCCACTCGTTCCTGCTAAATGTTGAGATACATGTCACAAACATGTATAGCTTACTAGATGAAGGCACTTGTTTGCTATTTGCCTGTTTTTAGCTAACGACTTTTCGGTCGCATTGGCTGTGTTAATAGTTACAGGCTCACGGAGTAGCCACTAGCCTACTGGTTGTCTGGAGGCATAGGGTGAACTGAAGTCAGTGTAGGCTAAATATCCCGTGAATCACACCTGAACATTGTATGTTATATAGACGTGACATTTCTGATAAATCAGGCTTCCAGTCCTTCGTGGTTCTTTGGTAAAGTTTGCTTGGAATCATGTTAACCAACGTGTTGTCTATCCTAAGTTGTTTGTCATTCAAATTTGTTTCAGTAGCCAATGTGCCTGTATTCCGTGATTTGCGTGGGCCCCAGCTTGTAAAGTCTGACACGTTACATCCCTTGCCACTTCGTTTGTTTTAGCAAGCAACTAGTTTCCCTCATTGCAGATGGCTAAAGGCTAGCCTACACATGAAGTTGGTACTAGGCTACAAACTGCTGCTGTTTGCCAAGGGTAATTATATAGCTAAATTACCTAGCCTACTGTTTTGATTTTAGTAGGCTACTGACTAGCCTACTCCTGCTAGTCAGTGTGTGTGCGTCACCAGGGGCTATGCAGTGGGTTCTAACTTAGCTTGTAGGCTATTTCCTGCTACACGATTTCAATAATAGCTTTAAAGTCTCAATTGCTGTGACGAGTTTCTAGCTCATTAAAGATAAGTAGTAGACCTACATAACAAACGGCTAACAACCCAGCTGGGTTCTACAGCTAAGGCAGCCACATTTTCCTGACTGCTACCACTTTGCCTGTTTAAAGAGTCTTATCTCGGCGTTTGATTTGTGATAAGAACAGTTTAATATGCATTAGTATTGAATGCATTGCGCTGCGGTGTTCTTGATACTAACCTTTAATGAACTGTTTTGTTGGCGCTATTGCTATCCCTGGATTACTCAAACTCAATTATCACAACTCTATGTAATTATATGCACTATCCTGGGGTGTTAGGCTTGTATCATCAAAGCATGTTGTAAGCAACAGCCTACGACTACTAGACTACTATCGTCTCCATTGTACTTTGTGGCTAAATGTAATTCGCTCATTTTGAATTACTTGATAGGTGTTGGCTAAAACAGCACTCACCGACGCACTTATTCTTACTGTACTCTGTTTTTTCAAACTGTCCTAAAATTGTGAGAATTGTTCTAAAACTTACTGTTTACCATGTTGTTAGTCGCTTTGGTTAAAAAGCGTCAGCCAAATGTAATGTAATGTAAAATGAAACATACATTCTTAAACAATTTAAAATCAAGGCCAACACTTTCCTTATTTTCTCCTGAAACTTCTTCTCAGTCAGAGTGTTGAGCAGATACTCAATCCTTTTCTCTTTCCCTCCTGCTAGCCAATCAACCAACCACCTGCGCCGCAGCGCGGAGCTCAGTTCCTCCGGCGTCTCTCCCTTTGTCCATGCAACATGCTTGTCAACCCAGCAAGTTATGGGTGCCCGCGTGCAGCCCTCTACCTTGCCTTCCACTACTGCGGTCTATTTTCCTCTATTCCAGCTAATCAAGCATCCCCTCTTCTCTCTTTGCAGACCCAGGGTGCTGTGCAACCTCCTCCCCCTGTAGCGACCGCGTCGCTGCCCTCCCCCTTTCCCCATCCTCTCCCGCTGGCGCGAACCGCGTTCGCGCCCGCGTCTCTTCCCCAGCCAGGGACTGCGTCCCTGGTTTTCCCTCATCCCTCTTTCCCTGGATTGGTGCCACCACCCATGGGGTCACCCAGTGTTTCCCATACATTGACTTATTTGTAGCGGCCTACCACAATATCAACATTGACCACCACACAATGATTTTCCAGGTTGTACTAAATTGTGCTTAAATCTGGTTAGCATCACAACCACGCTGTGCTAATTTGATAAAAACTGTTCCATTCAAGTTAATTCGGCAAACCAACCACCACAATTGGAATTTAATTCTGTGGGAAACACTGGTCAATGCATTCTTCTAACAATGTTTTCCAGATCACACCCAGGTCAATCTATGGACATCATTGAATCTAGTTTCTCATTCTGCTCTTCATGTTTTGCTCTTTACAAACCCTTTTGCTTCATTTTTAAGGTGCCTTAGTTGCCCTCATCTTTGGGCTGTATACACGGATCCTGCTGACTCCTGCCTGCACAGTGACTCCTGCACGATCCCCCCAGAGCAATTTGGCTGAGCCATAGACTCTGCCAAGCATGGGTTTCTTAACATCCATTAATCAGTTTTAGCCTCAAGATGGCTCTTCAGGCTCTTCACTTGTACTAATCTTCATGTCAATGCCTAACCTACTCCAGCCTAGCCGCTTGCTCTCATTCTCTACATTTCTTCTCATGCTCTTGAATGCAAACTGCCTCTATTAAAGCGTTTGCTACAGGTTCATATTTATTCTCTAGATCGGCTACCATAATGCTAGGTAGCTCAGTGTTCTCTACAAACTTAATACAGCAAAGTAGAAACCTGTAACACCCATTTATCACCTTTCAGTAACTATATTCAGACCATGTGTACATGCTACGCAATGTTTAAGTTCCCCTTATAGCATATATTTGACATTTTTGCACACGTAACCCTCATTGGTTTTAAGGGCAACTCGGATATCTACCAACACATATTGGTATTGGCACACACCGTTTTAGGTTTCATTCAGGCAAATAACGGTCTACCCGAGCACTTGCTCAAATACTCCAGGGGCCTTAGATACCTTTCATGTCACCTTATCTATAGCTTTCATTGTCCTAGCCAGGGTCTTTTCAATTGGGTTGCATTTTTTGGGGTGATCACATGGATCCTGCTTGATTCCTGCCAGCGCAGTACACTCCTGCAAGATCCCTGCAAAGCACTCCATGACCCTGGCTAGGGATCTTGCCAAACAGCAGAATTGTAGATCGTAATTTGGAATGTTAACCTTATGAATCACTCACAAATCTTCGAATCACATGCCATGAGCATCAGCAACTACATCAGTTCTCTATTCCCACAGCTGTACTCCCCTGCACTGACCCCGAGCTCTGCAACTGCAAGCTGTACTCCCCTGCACTGACCCTGAGCTCTGCAACTGCAAGCTCATTGGCCTGCATGTCATGTTTAAGTGCATGTTATGTGTGCAAGTGCATGCATGTTAAGTTAGCTCTCAAGCTTCCCATTATTTCAGGATTGGTACAGCCACCACCGCGGCTGGTGGTCTGACCAATCAGCTAAGCACTTCTCCACCCTGGTTAGGTTTGGTATCTTGCCAAACAAGTTTGCCGTTTTGAATGTCAACTCATAGATTGGCATTTGCATCATCATTAGATCTCCTTCTGCCATAGACGACAGGCGCCCCTGGCTGTCTTAATTCAAGTCGTTCCTCTATCGCATCCCCTTTGCTACAGACAACGGACGCTCCGTCACTTGCTTCTGGTTTCAAATGCAGCTCAAGCTGTTCTAACGCAAGTCGGAATCCCAGCAGACCGTTACTCAACTCATTCTTTTAGAATTGGTGCAGCCACCACTGCGGCAAATAACGGTCTGTCCGATCAAGCCCTCAAAACTCTCGGCCGGTGGTCCTCCGACGCCTAGAACTCATATATCAGATAAAAAATCTCTGATCTGAGGAAAGCGCACCTCGCGCACTCCCATTGAATTTGCTCAGCATGGTTCTTGCCATAGGGTCCTTCATCTTCAAATGCAATTTTTGGGGTGTATGGCGGAATCCTGCCCGACTCCTGCCTGTGCAGTCGACTCCGGCACAATTCCGCGAAAGCCCTTCAGGACCATGGCCCGAGACCTCGCCAAACATGCTTTTCTATTATGCTCTTATGTATTATGCTTTTATGTCTTTATGCAAATTCAGGAATGTGAACTAGTGAAATGGCGTTTTACAAACGGAAGTTCGGGAGGAGCGTGACGGAATTTGCCACGCCTCCTTCTTCAGTCAGTCAGGTTATTTATTCGCAGTCTACCTGCCGAAGTTGCAGCATTGGTGTTACTCCGCTCGCAACCCACCACCTCCCCTTACGCCTCCCGTCTTCCATAGTTAAAGAATAAGGGGGTGTATGGCGGAATCCTGCCCGACTCCTGCCTGCGCAGTCGACTCCGGCACGATTCCGCGAAGCCCTTCAGGACCATGGCCAGAGACCTCGCCAAACATGCTTTTCTATTATGCTCTTATTAGTAGGGGTGGAAACAGGGGTCCACGCGCACCCCCCGGATTTTTTTAAGCCACCTACATTTTTTTTAATCCTTAAAGTGTCTATTTTCAGAATCTGCCAGGTACCAAGCTGAAAAAATGGGTTAAAGGCTTCATTTTTAACCCTTTATTGCACCCGACCCAAACTCGAAAAATAAAAAAATGAGATAGAAAGTGGCATAACTTTTGAAGTAAACAAGATACAGAGACAAATAAACACATTTTCCCATACAATTCTGACCCAAGGAATTCAATGGAACAGTTATTTATTTCATTTGACAACATCTTGACTTGTTTTTTTTAATATATGGCCAAAAAACAGGCCTAACAGGCTCATTTGGCAACTATTTTTTCATTTCAATACCAATTAGTTACAGCAACACTACTCATCTTCCTCCTCATCATCATCACAGAAGAGATCCTCTAAGTCCATTTCTTTCATTTCCAGCTCTTCATCCTCATCATTATGCTCATACTCTCCACTTCTGACCAAAAAATGGCAAAAACGTCTCACTTGACCACATTTTATTATGCTAGTAGCAGCCTAAAATAATGTACTATGGGGTTTATTTTTTTACTGCACTTATCCTGAATTTGAAGGAATTGAAGAAGAAATTGAAAATAGCTTTACTTTTGACATTAACAAAATGAGGCATGACCTTGAAAAAAATTCAGAAAATACCAAAAAAGTCACAAAAGTTGCCTGAGCATCAACTGCCAGTTTTGGAATTTTGGCACTTTGACAGTTGGTAGCAGTTAGTTAGTACCTGCAGATGACCATCTCCGATAGTATGGAAGTACGAGGAGGAATTCAGTAAGCATGTGGTCCTCGTTGGCAAGTTCCATACAGCCATGAATTACATGGGAAGGCTCACTGGATGCAAGTGTCTTGGAGCTGGCTATGCAGAGATCCTCATAGAAGCTGGCCTTGCAACCAGTGGTTGCCTGAAAAGCATTCTGAGTGGCCAATCATACGCCAAGGCTCTCTTCGTCTGAAGGTACTCTCAAGGCTCTCTCGTCTGAAGGTGGTCACAGAGGCACTTGAACGTTTGCTCATCGATGTTTTCACGGAGGAGGAGAAACCGCACCTCCCACATGAGACGCTCATCAATCTCATCCACTGCTGCAATTGCGAGAACCTTGACTCCACTCTGAAGGATCCCTCCCTCACTCCTCAACCTGATCAATCAGTACCAGCAATACCAAGAAAAGGTACGCAAAGGCCACCTGGGCAAAACAGGCATATTCTGGCTGTCCATGATGGATCATGCAAGGTTGGTCTTCATGATGGATTTTGCAGTAAAAACCAACAACTTTGAGCTTTTCCATCACTGCAATGGTGCCATGGCAGATCTCTTCGTTGCATATGATGGCCACAACTACGCTAGGTATGCATCTATGCATTCATTTTCTTTAATACTCATATAAAAAAGTGGGAGCTTACTTGAAGTATAAACTTTATTTATTATTCATTTCTTATAGGTACCTGACCTGGTTTGAGGCCTTTCTCACAAACATTGACCTCTCCCATCCTGGTGCTCTTGATTACATCAAGCATGGAGCCATAGCTGTCGCAAGATCTCTGATCCCAGGGGCTCTCGCAGCAGTGGACAAGACCATGGAGGAGACATTCATGAAGTTTGCAAAGTCTTCAGGTATGTCAATGTGTGGACACAAACCTAACCACCTATATTTAATTACAGGCTCATGTTGGTTGTGATGATTACATTCAAACTTCTTCCTCTCTATATTGCAGGTGGTCTACTTGGTCTATTCAACAACTGTGGTGCGTACCAGAAGTGGTGCCGCACAACCTCTGCCCGAGCTCAGTTCTATGAGCTTACTTTGGAGATGTGCGGCATGATTGATGACCCTGAGATGCCGAAGGCAGGCAAGCACCGTGAGCTGGAGCCTGCCCAGATCAAATTGTCTGAGGGGGCGGTCCAGAGAGTCATCACTGCCATCAAGGGCTTTACAAACCCCTGGAGAATTCCTGACAAAAGCCGACTGTACTCCCTAGCATCTGGGGCTCCAATCAATCCAGAAGTTGAGACTGACGTGCTACGGGCCGAGGCTGCAGGCAGGGCTGCCAAGGAGCAGTTCATTCAAGAACGCTTTGTTTCCAAGAAGAAGGAGTTCTTTGACCGCCTCAAGAAACTTAAGCTGAAGACGATGGATCACTCCAGCAAGAGGGTCAAACTTACATCTGCACAGGGGAAGGTGGATATTGATTTAACTTATACTAATTGCACTTTTTATTACACAGAAAATGCATTCTGTTAAGGTATTTTTGGCTACCTAATTTATTTATTTTCCATTACAGCTCTTTGTGTACCAGGAGCAGAGTAACATAGCCTATCAACTACTTGTAAAGTCACAGATTATGGAGAAACCTATCAACATTGAGGAACTCATGCGGTATCCTCTCTCGCCTGTTCCTCATGCCCTTGGCTCTCCTGATGGCTATTTTGCCAAAACAAACAAGGCGACCATCCTTCACTATTTGCTGAAGGACAGGGATGAAGAAGTACCCTACCCCAAGGATGCCCTATACATACAGGATGGCAATGCCCTCTTCCACACAATGTCCAACCTACCACCAATCTGTGGGGAGATTTGCATGCAGCTCCTGGACCTAATGGTTGCCAAGCACCATTTTGTGTTCTCCACAGATTGCTATCAGCCAGACTCCATTAAAGCTCAGACGTGGCTTTACTGAGAAGTACATAATTGATGGTCCAAACACCCGGACTCCCCATGACTTTAAGTCATTCCTAGGTAATGATCTGAACAAGAAGCAGCTATGTGACCTACTTCTCAAGGTCTGGGGGAGCAACGAGGCAGCATTTCGGATTGAGAGGAGTATGAAAGCAGTGGTGTGTGTTAATGGGAAATCCTATGACCTAAAATCAACAAAAGGAAAAGTAAGTTAACAGAGGACTTAAACAGTGTCACTATACACAATGCTTTGGAAAAAAAAAAAAAAAAAACATTAAAAAAAACATAAAAAATACTACGATAGGTAGACCAAATGGCTCTGGAATTGTGAGTATTACATTACATGTAGTAATACTTAGTTTCTTTATTTTACAGGTCCAGACTTCTGAGATCTATGCACTGTGGTCCAACCAGGAGGAGACAGACAGCCGCATTGTCCTGTACCTCTATCAGGCTGTCAAATGGGGTTACAAGTCCTGTGTGGTGAGGACACCTGACACAGACGTTCTATTGATCCTCCTCTACCATGCCAGTAAGATCAACCTCTCAATCTACCTTGACCATGGCTCTGGCAAACATCGTATACTAGTAAATGTGACAGAACTGTCTGAATCATTGGGCCCTGACTACTGTAACACCCTGCTGGGGTTCTATGTCTTTACTGGGGAGGACTATACCAGCGCTTTTAAAGGAAAAGTGAATCCCCTGAAGAAGCTACAGCAGAATCCTAAATTCCACAATGCTTTCAGACAGCTTGGTGTAGACTGGCTAGTCACAGATGAACTTCAACAGGAAATGGAGAGCTTCACATGCATCATATATGGCCAAGCACGGTTGACATCAGTTGACGCAGTACGTGCCAAGATGCTAAGAAAAATGGTTGGTGCTGACAAAGTCCTGGACTCAAAGTCAAAAGTAGACCTACAACACCTGCCTCCCCCCAAAGTCTGTCTCATCCCACATGCACAGCGTGCCAACTACAGAGTTGCCTCCTATAAGAGAGCAAACGAGGCAATAATCGAGAGCCCTAAACCATATGATCCAGGCATGGGGTGGGAGAAGACAGGAGAGGAGGAGGTGTTGGAACCCATCTGGACAATTGGACCCCATCTTCCCTCCTTCTCTTGTTGAGGTACTGGCTCAGAGAGCCGAGTCAGAAGACTTGTCCGTGGGTGAAGAGGATGGAGAGTATGAGCATGATGAAGAGCTGGAAATGGACTTAGAGGATCTCTTCTGTGATGATGATGAGGATGAAGAGCTGGAAATGGACTTAGAGGATCTCTTCTGTGATGATGATGAGGAAGATGAGTAGTGTTGCTGTAACTGATTGATATTGAAATGAAAAAAATAGTTGCCAAATGAGCCTGTTTTGCCTGTTTTTTGGCCATATATTAAAAAGAAAAACAAGTCAAGATGTTGTCAAATGAAATAAATAACTGTTCCATTGAATTCCTTGGGTCAGAATTGTATGGGAAAATGTGTTTATTTGTCTCTGTATCTTGTTTACTTCAAAAGTTATGCCACTTTCTATCTCATTTTTTTATTTTTCGAGTTTGGGTCGGGTGCAATAAAGGGTTAAAAATGAAGCCTTTAACCCATTTTTTCAGCTTGGTACCTGGCAGATTCTGAAAATAGACACTTTAAGGATTAAAAAAATGTAAGTGGCATAAAAAAAATCCGGGGGGTTCGCGTGGACCCCTGTTTCCACCCCTACTATATGTATTATGCTTTTATGTCTTTATGCAAATTCAGGAATGTGAACTAGTGAATAGTATTTTGGGACTAAATATTACAGTAATCTTATAGGAAATACTATAGTATTTGGACATACTATAGGTACTATAAGACTACTATAGAACAACTATAGCAGTTACAGGATATTATAGAGTTATTAGTAGTACTTCTACAGTATGTCCCAATTATTCCTATAAGATTACTATAATATTTTGTCCCAAATACTATAAGATTCCTATACTACTTTTTCGTAAGGGGATTGCTCAGGTGGTTAGAAAAATGGGCAACACCAGTACCCCTGTTGTCTGTATGACCCTGTACCCAGGATTAGAACCAGTCTGCCTTAGCATAATGTACTCCCTTCAAAATGCACTAAACATTCGACTATGACGACCGGCCCTCTGTGAGACAGAAGATATGAAAGGTAAGATAAACCTTTAGCTTAAAAGGGACAAAAACTGATGAAACTCCTAAAACAAATATACAAAACAGGTCAATTTTCTATAAACAACTTTATTATATTTACATACAGCAGTGGTACTCAAAGTGTGGTCCGCAAGCTATCTCAAGTGTTCCACAAGTAGATGTGGTAAAATATAATAGATGAGTTGTTTGCAATATTGAACCAACTTGTATGTAAATCCAAACAGTTCTGCAACACTGATGTAACCTATGCCAGTTTAAATCATATGAATCCTCTGACACCATAAGCAAGGTGCAAAGACAAGCCAAGTTTAAGACAAGACAAGCAAGCGGTCAAGACAAGCAAGTTTACCTGTGCAAGTTCACCGAGCACAGGCACCGACAAAGGCAAAATGTGCCGTTCCACCATTTCTGTTATCACCGGCCATTGCAGAAAACGGCATCATGCCAAAAGGGGCAGAAATCGCCTTAACCTCCAGGAACTTAAACGGTCCTCACCGACAGAAACCTCCTTCTCCATGGGCTTGTGGAACTGTCAATCCGCAGTCAACAAAACGGACTTCATAGCTGGCTATGCCAACCACCTTTCGTTGGAACTCCTTGCTCTCACTGAGACTTGGATCAAACCAGAGAACACTGCCACCCCGGCTGCACTCTCCACTAACCTTACACTATCCCACACCCCTCGCCTATCTGGACGAGGAGGCGGGACGGGCCTGCTGATCTCCAACAAATGGAAATTCACCCCGCTACTGCCTTCAAACAAATATGTCTCATTCGAATTCCATGCCATCACAGTGATCGCCCCAGCAAAACTCTACGTGCTGGTCATCTACCGCCCTCCAGGCCAACTAGGCGACTTTATTGACGAACTTGACACTCTGCTATCCTCCATCCCTGAGCATGACTGTCCGCTTCTTGTTCTCGGTGATATGAACATCCACTTAGATGCCCCAGGCTCAGCGGACTTTTTGGCCCTGGTCCACTCCTTTGACCTCGAACTGGTTCAAAGCCCACCGACTCACAAAGCTGGTAAAGAGCTTGACTTGATTTTCACTCGGAACTGCAGCACAGACACCCTCATGGTGACGCCTCTCCATCTTTCTGACCACTTCTTCATCCAGTTCAACGTCAGCCTGACAGAACAGCCTCCAGCTCCTCAGCCGATGGTCACGTTCCGCCGCAACATCCGGAACCTGTCTCCTACGCACTTCTCCTCTGTGGTTGCCTCCGGTCTACCTCCACTCAACACCTTCTCCTCTCTGGAGGTTAATGAAGCCACTGACTCGCTCTGCTCCACACTGACCTCGTGTCTAGACAAGCTGTGCCCTCTTACCACAAGGCCAGCTCGATCCAAACATTCTCATCCATGGCTAAATGATACCCTCCGATCGCAGCGCACCAAACTCAGAGCCGCGGAGAGGAAATGGCACAAATCCAAACTAGCTGACGACCTCAAAAACTACCAGACACTCCTGACCTCCTTCTCAGCCAGCATCACTGCTGCTAAAACTGCTTTCTACAATGACAAAATCAACAGTGCTACAGACACTCGAAAACTTTTCTCAACCTTCAAATCGCTACTCAACCCTCAGCTGCCTCCTCCTCCATCCAGCCTTACTGCAGATACCCTCGCCTCATTTTTTACAAACAAAGTGGCGGCAATCAGCAGTCAATTCTCTACATGCCCACTCAACGCATCTGACTCAGATACCGCACTCCTACAACCTCTAGGGACTGCTGGAACATCTTTTTCAGCATTCACGCCTCTCTCCGAGAGTGAAGTGTCCAGACTCCTGACATGCAGCCGTCCTACCACATGCTCGCTGGACCCTATACCTACGAGCCTACTTCAGTCCATCAGCCCGACCATCGCTCCAGCTATCACACATGTGATCAATGCCTCGCTAACCTCCGGCACATTTCCAACAGCGTTCAAAATGGCCCGGGTAACACCGTTACTTAAGAAAGCTTCTCTCAACCCTGCTCAAGTCGAGAACTACCGCCCTGTCTCACTACTGCCTTTCCTATCCAAAGGCATTGAACGAGCAGTCTCCAAACAGGTCTCTGACTTCCTTTCACAGAACAACCTTCTGGATCCAAATCAGTCTGGGTTCAAAAGCGGCCACTCTACCGAAACGGCTCTGCTGTCTGTAACAGAAGCCTTAAAAGAAGCCAGGGCGACCGCTCGATCATCAGTACTCATTCTGCTTGACTTATCGGCTGCCTTTGACACAGTTAATCACCGTATCCTTCTCTCTATACTCGCTGACATGGGAATCTCCGGAGCTGCTCTCCTGGTTTGAATCCTACCTCACAGGACGCTCGTTTAACGTATCATGGCTTGGTCAGCTATCTGCACCTCACCATCTCACCACAGGGGTCCCCCAGGGCTCAGTGCTGGGCCCCCTCCTCTTTGCTATCTACACCACCTCCTTGGGACAGATTATCCGTTCGCACGGCTTCTCATACCACTGCTATGCAGACGACACACAGCTCTATCTGTCCTTTCCACCTGACGACCCCCTGGTTTCAGCACGGATCTCAGATTGCCTTTCAGACATAGCTACATGGATGAAGGCACACCACCTCCAGCTGAACCTCTCAAAGACTGAACTGCTGGTCATCCCAGCTAAACCTACCATACACCACGACATCAACATCAAATTTGACTCCCTGTCTGTTTCACCGACCAGGACTGCAAGAAATCTAGGAGTTGTTCTCGACAACCAACTAAACTTCTCAGATCATGTTGCCTCAGTCGCCCGGTCATGCCGTTTCGCACTCTACAACATACGGAAAATCAGGACTTACTTGACTCAAGATGCTACCCAACTTCTGGTTCAGGCAATAGTCATCTCACGACTCGACTACTGCAATGCCCTCCTGACAGGTCTCCCAGCCTGCGCAGTGAAACCACTTCAGATGATCCAGAACGCGGCGGCGCGCCTGGTCTACAACCAACCCAAAAGGGCACATGTTACCCCGCTGCTCATCCAGCTACACTGGCTACCTATGGCGGCCCGTATCAAATTCAAGTCTCTAACGCTTGCCTACAAAGTAGTCTCCGGTTCTGCTCCCACCTACTTGAATGCCCTCATACAGACTTACACTACCTCCAGACCGCTGCGCTCCTCTGACAAACGACGTCTAGCTCTACCACCGGTACGCTCAAGCCAATCCAAACTTTTCTCATCTGTTGTTCCTCGTTGGTGGAACACACTGCCAGTTCCTACAAGGGCAGGGACATCCTTTTCCACTTTCAAAAAACTCCTGAAGACCCAGCTCTTTAGAGAACATCTACTCTCATAGCAACACTTACAACAAGTCTTACTGATCCTAGCACTCACCAGCCGTTAAACTGACAAGTAACTGTTAAAATACAGCACTCACCGACGCACTTATTCTTACTGTACTCTAATGTGTTTTTTTTAAACTGTCCTAAAATTGTGAGAATTGTTCTAAAACTTACTGTTTACCATGTTGTTAGTCGCTTTGGTTAAAAAAGCGTCAGCCAAATGTAATGTACAATAAGCAAGGTGGTTCAGTAAGAAGGCCTATTGTGTAATATACTGTTGAAGTAGGTCTACTGTTTTTTTTTTTTTTTTTGCTAGGTGGTCCGTGAAACACTGACAAATAGTAATATTGCAGTCTATTAAAATAATGCAAACACAAAACAAGAACATCCAAACTATGCACAGAATTAACAATGTCCTCTTTTTGCCAGACGATGCAGACATCTGGCCTACAGATCCTTTGTAAGATGGTGCTGGGATTATTTAGGGAAAAAGGTCCGAGTTGTTTTTTCAGAACCAGGTTTTCAGAACATCGATGCAAAACCACTTTCTAAGGCAGTGAGTGTGGTCAAAATTAACTAATGTTGCACTACTTCGGTGGTGGTGTTCCAACGATAAATCCGAACCATTTCTTCCTCAACTCATGTTTCTAAGGCAAGACATGCAACATTGATGTGTTATTGGCAGAAATAAAACAGGCACGATTTTTTTTCCGCCATGTTGGCAACTTGCTGTTAGCTCCTACTATCTGCAGAGAGACAATCCCCTAGCCGCAAAATCCTCCAGTCTTCCTGTAGGCGGTCACAAGCCAAGGTGGGCGAGGCCATGAATAGTCAGTTTCCCTTCGGCGTCATTGGGAAGGGCTCTTTCTGATTCGCTTGTTTTTCTGTTTATTTTCTTTCATTGGCTAATGCGGGCAATGGGAGTAGAAGATCATTTTCACGTGCAGCATGCATATGCAACTTGGAGTGAGCTATAGTATTTCGAAAGTAACAAGTATTAAACGGTTTCTCAGTGAATGTTACCTTTAAGTCCGCTTGATACTGTAAGGCGTAAGCCATTGGTTTACAAAGGAGATTTTATTTGTGTCGCCAGCATAGCCTATTGACAATTTATGTTGTAAATAAGCCTACCTTATAAGCCTACCTGTAGCTTAGGGAAGCTAACAGCTTTCTATTAGGATCTAGTTTGTTAGTTACAGTTTTGTCATAACTCCCTGATGCATTTTTGCATTTAGAATAGCCAGAGCGTGGATATCTCAATCGGAAAATTAAACAATATCGGGTGCCTATGGACTAGGCTGGGTGAACCCAGCCTGATCTGCCCGCTATTTATTTTTTGATTTCTTAAAAGATTGAGCTTGGTCTGGTGAAAGCCAGACTAGCCATGGACCTCAGTTACACAATGCAAGGGAACATGAATCAGCCTATATTTGCACAAACAATAACGGACAACAGCTCTTCAACTTTGGCCCGTTAAAATGTGTATGAACAGTCTAGCGACGCATTTCATCAAGGCCCATTTGGACATGTCAGTTATTTGCATCACTGGTTAGATGTAAAACAGCATTTCGTTTCAGACTACTGTTACTTAATTTGTGCATTGACAATAAAGTACCACATGAACTAAAGATGACTAAAATCTTATGTAGAAGAAGAAACATTCACAAAAAATCCATCCATCCAAAAATCTTTGTTTTTGATAGCTGTTGAAAATGGCATGGAACTGACAGAGATGTTTTTGTTTATTAATAAATAAATAACATTATGCTGATACCTTTTGCTTTTCCCAAATACAATGTAGCCTACAGGTGTAAGTGACCTTTCATCAATCCAGTTGCAATGGATGAACTGTGATGAACTGCCCTACTTGTGATTGTTTAGAGATTTTAAAGGTTTTATAACAATGCTACATCTTCTTTGGCTATTCTACAATCTATTCACCTTTTCAGCACCAGTAGGCTACTTTCTGTGCAGCCGCATACACACACTCAGGCATGCCAAACAAGCATACACAAAAGTTTCAAGAGTGGGGGATGGAGTAAAATATGGAGACAAATTGAAGTGTGATTTATTTTCGCGGAACGGATGTACAGGACTGAGCGGCGGTCATATTTTGTACTGCTATGCGGTACATTACATTACATTACATTACATTTGGCTGACGCATTTTTAGACAAAGCGACTAACAACATGGTAAACAGTTTAAGTTTTAGAGCAATTCTCAACAATTTTAGGACAATTTAAAAACATTAGAGTACAGTAAGAATAAGTGCATCAGTGAGTGCTGTTTTGAACAGTTACTTGTCAGTTTAAGACGGCTGGTGAGTGCTAGGATCAGTAAGACTTGTTGTAAGTGTTGCTATGAGAGGAGATGTTCTCTAAAGAGCTGGGTCTTCAGGAGTTTTTTGAAAATGGAGAAGGATGTCCCTGCCCTTGTAGGAACTGGCAGTGTGTTCCACCAACGAGGAACAACAGATGAGAAAAGTTTGGATTGGCTTGTTGGTACATCTAGTTAATTTAACTGACTCTTTTAGCCAAAGTGACTTCGATGTTTTGATTGCCTAGGGTTATGTGCCTTGCTCAAGGACACAACAATGGCAGCCAGGAATCATGCCCACAACTTTCCGGCTAGTGGCATGCTAACCTGGTTACTTAAAGGGGAACTTGGCAACTATTTCAACGTAATAAACCCGTTTAGAAATCATTTGGATGGTTAAATGACCTGTTCCGGTGAAAATGGTGACTTTTCCCGCTGCCCCTAGCGTCCCCAGGCGGAAAACCAACATTGCGACTACCGTCCCGGAAAGAGAAGTGAGAAACAAGAAACTCGTTTTAAATCGTGTTTCTTACCTTGTAACATCCACATTGTCTGCCAAACTTATGCTAACCGTTTTGCTAGCTTGTAAACAAATCCATGTGCTTTATCGTTACCTTTTTCCACAGTTTGAAATAGCATAATGCACAATTTCTCCAGCAGAGGCGGAAATCCTGCCAAGTTTCCCTTTAAAGGAGAATTCCGGTGTAATATTGACCTAAAGTGTATTGAAACATGATACCGAGTGTGAACGTATGTCTCATAGCCCATCTCGGCTTGTCCCCTGCACTCCAAAATCTGGCACTAGTTAGCCGATGCTACCAACAGCTTTTTCAATAGTGGTGCTTCGGCATCGGGCTAGCCATGCAAATAAATCACTGTTTTACACCCATTTACGAGGCTCAATGTATCTCCACACTTCATTGGTAAACTTCCGAGGGCCCTGACATTTAAAACGAGACATTGAGAACTTTGAAAAAGCACTGGTAGTTTACTTACAAGACGATTTATACAGACAGTATCTTCACGAAGTTTAGCGTTTGCAGCCATCTTGAATTTAGTCACGATAAGTCGAGCAACGAGTAAGAATGAACAGGTATGATAAGGGATCAGATTCCAAAAATAATTCAGTGGAAATGCATGGATTCCAGTTTCTTCCAGTAGCAGCAACTGGAATCCATGCATTTCCACTGAATTATTTTCTGAATTACAAGGATGGTTAAACCTAAGCACAACCATGAGTAAAGAACATTTCAAATCCTTTTCATTGGAAAGGTGGTCATGTAAGCTGAACTTTAAAACTGGCTGAAACAGCAAAATAGCCCATTACCTGTATCTGGTAGGCCTCCTGGGTCATTTCGCTATCTGGTAGGCAGGGGCGATTCTAGGCCTAGAGCTTTGCTGGGGCACAGGCCCCCAACTACCAATACATAAAATAAAAAAATGTGCGCGCAATATGAAATAAATGACTAGCCTACGGGGTACAAGCTTCAAAATCTTATTGTCACTGTCATACTGTAGGTTATATTAAACCACTGGTAAAGATACAAGGATAGATTCATCCTCCTCCTCCTCCCCCAGCACTCTCTCCCTCAATTGTTATAGCAGCCACTATCCAGCAACATCCAAACACAGGCATGACGGATGTACAGGACTGAGCGGCGGTCATATTTTGTACCGCTATGCGGTACATCTAGTTTTTAGTCAAAATTAAGATATACTCAATATCTCCCAAGTAAGGGTCCTATAGTCATCCTGGCAATACTGCAGTTCTTTGTAGCTTAAATAGCCTACTAAAGCCTTCATACTGACTTTTGGTGATAATTTGCAAATGTAGCCTATAATAATCTACACAGAATCAGAGTAGCCTATAGGTTTATATTATCTGATTCTGTGTAGATTATTATAGGCTACATTTGCAAATACAGCAAACTTATTTAAGTTTGCCATTAAACCATTGATCAAATCACAGCACTGGCTATTACCAGCATAATTACCGTTAATGTGGGCAATTATCATACCTCCCTCCTCCTCCTCATCTCTCCTCACTGTTCCTCTGCCTCTGTTTAGGAAGAATTTTCTGATGTCCATCTGAATAGTTTTATCAGAAGGCTATGTTTAGCTTTACAGTGACAGCTTCACAAACAGTATAGGCTACTTTTACAGGACTCTACAGTATACGTATAAATCATTATTAATTGTCCGCATGTGTACATGCAGCCTACGCAGCGATCAACTTTTTTTTCTATCAAACAAGTTGTGAATTTGTTGTAACATTAAAACAGGGGACGACTTACTCTGTGCTCACAGTGATGTGACGAGCTCCAGTGGTTTCCACTCTGTATGTGTGTGTGTACAACGAAACACTCAAAAGAATCATGTGAACAATTTTCATGTTGTTGCGTTCAATCTTACCCAGCTACAGAGGTGCTATTTCCTGATTGGCTGTTATGGCCCTTGTTTTTTTTTTTATTGGCTGGTAAGTGACAGGCTCGAGTCATGACTAAAGCAAGCACGGAGATGCGCTCATGAATGCCGTTTCCAGCGAGAGCAGTGCAAGAATTTTACTGGGGCACTGGAGACTTTGACTAAGGCACGTGCCCCAGTGAATAAGGTCTAGTGACGCCCCTGTTGTAAGGCCTCCTGGTAGGCCTCCCGGGTCATTTTTGGCCACTTCTGCATTGTCTGTTATCTGTCTGTTTGTTTTCTTCTTCACTTTAGGCTTCAAAGAAAGAAAACGGCAGACAGAAAAAAACACTTTATTGACAAAGATCTTTTTTTCCATTTCACATTTGTAAAATATTTTCAGAATATATTTTGAAATATATTTGAAATATATTTTTGGAATATATGCAAATATTCGAAATTGGCCCGTTAAATATATGTAAATATATGTTTTATTTTTTTGAAAATATATTTTAGTTAAATATGTGAATTAGGGCTGGGACAACGCGTCGACGTAATCGATGACATCGACGCAAAAAAATACGTCGACGCAAAATATGAGTGTCGATTCGTCAAGCATAACGTGTGCTGCTAAATATTTTTAATCTTACACCTTCAGTGTTTTCCATACATTGGCTAATCTGTGGCTGGGCACCACGAAATCAAAACCGGCCACCACACGTTGATGTCCTATGTTGTAGGCCTACTATTTAAATTAAAGATAAGATAAAATAATTTCATTAAACTGCACTTTTTACTCAAACAGCCTTTCCTCGCCCCGCCTGCTCTCGTAACGAGCCCGCTGCTCCTCCTGGAAAAAAAGTGTTTTCCAAGACTCAAAAGTGTTTGTCCAAAGGAGAAGCACGAACCGTTATTTGAACTAACTACTTATGAATTGCATCCACGCATCAGCACCTTTTTAACTGTGTTAATGTTAATTGCAAGGATTCCCACACGAACGTCTTAAAATGACAGGCACTCAAATAGACATACACTACTGAACTTTATTGAATGCTACCTTTGACTAAGAATGCATTACTTTGCACTTGTATAGTCTTTTATTTTGTAATCTTAAAAGCAATAAACGTATATTGCAATGTTAAAGAATTCATGTTTTTTCATTCAGATATAAACATGTGTAAGTTGCTATTAGTGAATTAATGGGGAGATAATCGAATCGAAATCGAATCGGACTGAACAAATGAATCGCTAGATTAATCGTTTAAAAAATAATAGTTTATCCCAGCCCTAATGTGAATATATTTATATGTCAATATATTTACTAACAACATATATTTTTGAACTTTTGCAAACTGTTTCATTTGAAATATATTTTGAAATTTAAAAAGTTTTCACAATTTCAAATTTTCACAAACAAACACATTTTCAATTTATTTTTTACATTTTTATTTATTTCATTTAAAATCTGAGTTCAGCTATGTTTGAGTTGACAGCTGTCCCAAGTTGTCCCTTGGTGGCCTGTGGAAACTTCTTCAACACTGCGTCTGGGGGTAGAAGGATAAACACTTTGTTTAGGATTAGCTATTAGATGTGATCAGCATTTCCCAAAAGCATAGTTAGCAACTGCATTTGTTTCCTAGATGCAGTATATCTAATAAACTGGCAACTGAGTACTCACCAGCCACTTTATAAGGTACACCTAGCAAAAATGAATGCAGTGTAATACACCAGTCCTGCAATATATCCCTTTCATTGACTGAAATGGGGTGGTCAAAGTAATATAAACGTGTCAGTGGGCAATTCCAAACACAAAACTGTCACGTCCATAATGGCAACTTAAAGGAGAATTCCGGTGTGATATTGACCTAAAGTGTATCGAAACATGATACCGAGTGTGAACGTATGTCTCATAGCCCATCTCGGCTTGTCCCCTGCACTCCAAAATCTGGCGCTAGTTAGCCGATGCTACCAACATCTTTTTCAGTAGTGGTGCTTCGGCATCGGGCTAGCCATGCAAATAAATCACTGTTTTACACCCATTTACGAGGCTCAATGTATCTCCACACTTCATTGGTAAACTTCCGAGGGCCCTGACATTTAAAACGAGACATTGAGAACTTTGAAAAAGCACTGGTAGTTTACTTACAAGACGATTTATACAGACAGTATCTTCACGAAGTTTAGCGTTTGCAGCCATCTTGAATTTAGTCACGATAAGTCGAGCAACGAGTAAGAATGAACAGCTATGATAAGGGATCAGATTCCAAAAAGAATTCAGTGGAAATGCATGGATTCCAGTTGCTGCTACTGGAAGAAACTGGAATCCATGCATTTCCACTGAATTATTTTTGGAATCTGATCCCTTATCATACCTGTTCATTCTTACTCGTTGCTCGACTTATCGTGACTAAATTCAAGATGGCTGCAAACGTTAAACTTCGTGAAGATACTGTCTGTATAAATCGTCTTGTAAGTAAACTACCAGTGCTTTTTCAAAGTTCTCAATGTCTCGTTTTAAATGTCAGGGCCCTAGGAAGTCTACCAATGAAGTGTGGAGATACATTGAGCCTCGTAAATGGGTGTAAAACAGTGATTTATTTGCATGGCTAGCCCGATGCCGAAGCACCACTACTGAAAAAGTTGTTGGTAGCATCGGCTAACTAGCGCCAGATTTTGGAGTGCAGGGGACAAGTCGAGATGGGCTATGAGACATACGTTCACACTCGGTATCATGTTTCAATACACTTTAGGTCAATATCACACCGGAATTCTCCTTTAATACCCATTGTGTTGGTATTATGGATGTGACAGTTTTGCGCGGAATTGCCCAATTACAATCCAACAGCACCACAAACTGAAGCATCCTAAATTACCGCATAGTTGAATCAACGTCTTTTTAAACTAGTTTTTAACAAATACTGAATATTCTATCATTCCTGAAGCTAAGGTTTATGCAGGAGTAGTGTATTACAATTAGTTTTCGCTGGGTGTGCATAAAGTGCCCAATGAGTGAAGTTGTGGAATTCTACAACTTACTAGTGTTGGCTCAGAAGGCTGGCTCTGTTCAGGTATCTGAAAAGTGAATATAAATTAGGTATACATGTATATTCATTTCCTCTCTGTGGACATAAAGGAAATGCAGGACTAACCCTTAATTTCAGTATCAACATTAATACTAAGGCGGCAAGGAGTTGTGGTTAACAATAGCTTAATAATTTACCGGTACTTGAGATGTATGGACATCAATTAATCCAAAATTAATTGTAAAAGAACCATTAAATAACATTAATCTAAAAACACATTGCTGACTTGGCTGCCTTATCTGACTCGATGGTCGACGATTGGCGTTCGGCGCATGCTCTGCTGCGACGACACTGTCTGTACACTTGTTTGCCAGTCTAGTCTGTGTCCAATCGTAAACTTGTCTATTCGTGTCAGTCGATGTTTTGTACAGTCCTGTGTCCGTCTAACCACCTACAAGTATTATCATGAGGAATGAGGTGCTAAAAACAATCTAGATCCTAATTATCACCGTATGGATCATCGCCGGTGAGAACTGCGCGCTGCTACAGGAGCAGGATAACACCAGGGGACTCACCTACACCCGGGAAGACTGCTACAACTCCGGCTGTCCACGCTAGGCAGGATGAAACCATCGGTGTCCCTCCCGCCAGAAATCCGACAGAGGAAGAGAGGTAGGAGAGGAGGTGTTCGCACCCGGCTAAGGAATCGACCCTTCAGACCTCCGCTACCATCCATCATCCTGGCTAATGTGCAGTCCCTCCGGAGCAAGGCTGATATACTCCATGCCAAATGCAGGGTGCAGAGGTCCTACAAAGAAGCCGGTATCCTGGCACTAACGGAGACCTGGCTGAACGACACCGTTCCTGACAATGAGGTACAGCTTGACAACTTCAACATCTTCAGGGCGGACCGGACTGGGAATTCGGGCAAGGAGCGGGGTGGGGAGGTCTGCATGTACGTTAACAACAGATGGTGGAACAATATCAAAGTTCATGGCCAGGTATGCACACCGAATCTGGAGGTGCTGACACTGTCCATGCGCCTCCCAAGGGAATTCCCCACCATAGTGGTCAGCTATGTGCGAACCCCAGTGCGAACGTCACAGCAGAAGCTGAGCTAGTTGTTAGCACCGTTCAGGGGCGGACCTGCCATTAGGCATGGTCAGGCAATTGCCTGGGGCCTCGGCCACCAGGGGGCCTCGTCATCCCCGTATCGTATTTCGTTTTTTTTTGTTGTTTTGTTTTGTTTTTTAAATAAATGATCACCGCATCCAAACAATATATTCTAATCCATAATAAAGATTTAAAAAAAAATTGCCTCATGATTGCTCATAAACTCATCATAAAATCAAATGACTGCAGGTCCGCTTTCTGTCACCATAGCAGCAACTAGCTAGTCTGAACGAGGTCTTGGTGAGGTGTGGAGTTGAGCGATTGACAGCAGCCATGAAACGTTTCCAGAGTGGAAGTGATAAAAGAAAAAGGGAGGAGGAAGAATTTAGAAAGACATTGCCTAAATTAACCAACTTCTTCCAGTCGAAGAATTCTTCCACGGAAGAAAGTAATTTGGATAGTGATGCAACAACATCTGCTAGGCTGGGTGGTGTAGCTAATGCTAGCTGCAACAGCAGCGATGCACCACCACCGGCAAATCAAACTTGCACTACATATTCTTCTACTGATGATGATGATGATTATGATGTTGATCTAACTGAAACAGTCGTGAGGGACAAGATCACTGTCACTGCCGAAGTCCGCACTGGTGCTGGTGGTGCTGCTACGGACACCATTTCAGTAGCAGAAGCTTTGGGTGCAAACGAAACCAGTAACGTGAGTCGCCCTAACACAATACCTAGCACTAGCCTACAGTTATCAGTGACGACCCTGGGTCCAACAATACGTGGACATTCCAACAAGGAGGAAGAACACACTGGACCTGTGTTATGGGAACATTAACAACGCGTACACCTCCCGTGCTCACCCGCCACTCGGTTCGGCAGACCACAACGTCATCATCCTACTTCCGCTCTACAGACAGGCTCCGAAACGAGAGAAGCCTAAGACCCACAGCGCCAAACAGTGGTCGGAGGACGCCACGGCAGAGCTGCAAGGCTGCTTTGCATGCACGTACTGGTGTGTCTTTGAGGGGAATCTGGAGGAAAGGGTCCCTGTCATCACGGATTACATACAATTCTGTGTTGACACAATCATACCAACAAAGACCATCAGGACATTTCCGAACTCTAAACCCTGGATCACTAAACACATCAAACTCAGAATGAGGTAGAAGCGGGAGGCCTTTAAGAGGCAGGACTGGACTACACTTAAACACATAAACCGGCAAATTAAAAATGACATTTTCAAGGCTAAACTCAAATACAAAGACAGACTAGAGCATGAATTCAGCACCATGAACACAAAACAAGCCTTTCAAAAAATAAGAACACTCACAGGACTGAACAGTAAATACAAACTAGAGGATAAATCAGACTCCAGCTCTTTTGCCATAGAATTAAATAACTTTTACTCCAGATTCGACACAGTGGACCACTCAGACACCTGCAGGACTCTACTGGAGGCCATTCCCACCCTGGAACCAGACCCCCAGGTCTCATTTACAACTGAGGACGTGCGTCAGCAGCTGAGGAGATGCAAGCCTGGGAAAGCTCCAGGTCCAGACGGCATCCTTGCCCGGGTTCTAAGGGACTGCGCAGCTGAGCTTTCCCCACCATCTATTCACTGTTTGCCGAGTCATACAAAACCGCTACTGTACCAGTGCTGTGGAAAACATCTACTATCATACCAATACCCAACGCCACCTGATGATCAACAAACTCGACCATCTGCACATCCCCCCGACCCTCATCCACTGGACCCACAACTTCCTCAGTGACCGACCACAAGCCGTCAAGATTAGTACAGTCACATCACCACTCACCACAATTAACACCGGCGCCCCGCAGGGGTGTGTCCTAAGCCCCTTCCTCTTCACCCTCTACACCAATGACTGCGTCAGTCCCACACCCATCACCACATACTTCAAATACTCTGATCATTTGAAAACACAAATGACAATTGAGAAGTACAGCAGTACTGCTGTACTTCTGCTGCACTTCTCAATGACAATAACTCCATATCTGCATACCAAGACTCCATTTCTCACCTCACACAATGGTGCACTGACAACTACCTTCAGCTCAACATCAGTAAAACCAAGGAACTTGTAATCACCAACACCAGAACACCATCTGACACAATCCACAACCCCACCTGCATCAACAATGACACCGTAGAAATAGTGGACTGTTTCAAATACCTTGGACTCACCCTGGACAATAAACTCAGCTTTGAGCAACACACCACTGACATACAAAAACGCAGTCAATAGAGACTCTATGCCATCCGTAAGCTCAGATCACTTTCTGTTGCCCCCTGTCACTTGCTCCTCCTGTACAAAAGCATAGTCCAGCCCATACTCCTCTACTGCCTTCCCTGCTTTTTCAACATGCTAACTGCTGCCAACAGAAACAGACTCACACGCATCACCCATACCGCAGCCAAAGCAATAGGCCTCCCCACCCCTAATTTATCAGCCCTTAACAGCACACTCACCAAGAACAGAGCATGGACCATCGCTCATGACCCCACCCACCCCCTAAATCCCTTCTTCATTCTGCTTCCATCAAAACACAGATATAGGGCTATGGGGTGGAAGCGAGTACGCTTCGAAAAAAGCTTTGTGCCCTCTGCAATAGCAGCACTTAACAACAGATCACAGCGTTGATGGATCACTGTGCCGCCCTCATTCCTCTGTAATGTCAACTGGTGATGGTTTTCCTGTTTGTATCTGTGTAAAGTGATGCATATGTGCTGTTTGTGTGCTGTTGTGATATATGTGGGTGGGGTATGTGGTGGCAGGGTGGTGGGTGAAGAACCGTGACTGTGTGTATCTATGTATTTCATGTCTGTGAGGCTTGTATGGTATGTGAAAACAAATGTCCTATGTAAGGACAAATAAACTAACTAACTAATGTCCTGTTCCTGCAAAAATCTGCATAAATGTTGGTCTTTTGGGGATTGAAAAGTAGTCCAGATTAGTTTCAAAAGAATACTCTATCAAAATCAAGTTTGACCACCTCCAAAGTGGGGAATGACAGAAAAAGTTTGATAACCACTGATATAGCTGATGTCATGTTGTAAAAAAGTTTTTCTTACATTTGTGGGGTGGTCCTTCCCAGACCAGATCAGAGAACTACAGTGTATAGCCATGTCTTCAAAATAACTCCACTATAACCACCCCAACTAACTGTAACCACCCTTGTGTTCAAGTGTAAAAAGTGTGTTACATGCAAAATGATGATTACATGTAATTACCTTTTTCTTCTGTGGCGAATCCTCATCTTCTTTTGAGGCATATCGGGAGTTCGGTTTTGCTGCCCTCTTGGGTGCCAACTTTTGTGGCTCAACAACCTCCCGGACCATTCATTCCAAAGTAGCATGGCGTTCTGCCGTATAAAGGTAATCATAGACCACCATTAAACAATTCTAATGACAAAGATTTTAAGCTAGAAGACACGATTCTATCTAAGTTACAGAGACCTAGTATAAGCATAATAGAGTACCAAAGTCATGACATGGCATTGCATAGGTCTGGATCTACAAATCAATCTAACCATAGTGGTGACCATGGCTTTCTTAATCTATTTTTAATAATTTTACAACATGGGTTTCCTCTGTAAAAGAAATATTTAGCTTGCTTTGCATTTAACTTCACAGCCTGCTGTTAAAATCCTTAAATTCAGGGACAGGACAAAAAAAAAAAACTTCACTCTTAACAGCAGCCTGCCAGCCTAGATGTGAAATATTCACTGAGATTTTGTTTATACGGCCAACGTTATAGCCAATATTTTAAAACAATTTATTAGGTAGAGATGATGCCAAATGTTTACATGCAATGTTATTGATGTCACTTCGAAAGTTTGTTTAACGTTACAGTGAAGCCATGTAAATGAAACGTCACACATACTGTAACGTTAGCAAAAATCTAACAGTTAGCTAACGTTAACTGCTAGCCTTTTATTTTTTTGGCTTTTATTTGGACAGGACAGTGGAGAGTGACAGGAAGCAAGCAGGAGAGAGAGATGGGGTGGGATCAGGAAATGACCGCAGGTCGGATTTGAACCTGGGTCCCCATGGGCACTCGGACCCGTATATGGTACGGGCGCTGTAGCCTGCTGCGCCACAGCGCCCCCGGCTGCTAGCCTTTTAAAATAGGAGATAATGTTTCCAACACTAACGTTAACGTTGGGGCAAACGCATTTAATCTTCAATTTAACCTGAACATCTTATGATTTATTTATGAAAAACTCACCTGCAATTTTTTTCACGACTGCCTGAGACTCGCCATCCACCTTTTGGAGTGGTTTTGGCCTCCTGCCACTCAACAGCAAATAACGTTATTTCTTCTTGAGAAATAAGTCCATCCATCCATTTATCCAAATCGAATCCCCTGATGTTGGTTACAGAGATGATGCTGTGCTTCCCCTTATCTGTGTCTTCAGTCCACTCAACCCAGGCATTACATTATTATATTTAACATTAACTTACATGCAAATAAACTAACCTAGAGCTAACAAACGGCCGTTATGTGTGAGTTGTCAGTTGGAAGCAAAGATCCTAGAGCTCTAGAACAGTGGTTTTCAAAGTGGGGGGCGGGGCCCCCTGGGGGACCGCGAGGGAGTGCCAGGGGGGCCTCAGCAAGTTGGAAGGAAAAATAAAAGCAACAAATAAAATTTAAATATACCTATTACTATGAGGGTTGTTATACAATTCCATTACAATAATTTGTCGCATATCTGAACATTATATTTTCCATGATAATGACTGGGAATAATAGTAGAGTGATACAGTAGCTATCATATAGCACAGGGGTCCCCAACCTTTTATGTGCCATGGACCGGTTTGATTCCCTTTTTTTTTCCCGGGGGTTCCATGTTCCATGTTCCATATGTGTTGTGCATGCATTACTTGAAAAGAACTAGCTCCAGTTATGTATGAACAGTGAAGGTAACGAACTCTTAAAAATGTGAAAAACGTGAACTTGAAGAAGTAAAAATTTAACAATAGGCCTATGAACTATGAAAATTGAACAACTTGAAGCTACATCGATCAAGTGTGAACATGCTTAACAAAATATGGGAACAAAACATGGGAACTAAACGTGCATTATGAATATAATCAGTGGGAGCCCTGTGCTTGTTTCCCTGCAACAAGAAGGTTCCATCTGGGGGTGATGAAAGACAGTGACACCCTCAGTGTGTTTGAAATGTCCAGTCGATTGCGCAATTTGGTCTTAGTTGCAGTCATTGCAGAAAACCCGGCCTCGCATAGATACGTGGTGGAAAATGGTAGCAACGTTTTCAGCGCTTTTACGGCTATCTCGGGATATTCTGCTTTGGTTTTGATCCAAAAACCCGCCAGAGAGGTTTCCTCATACACACTCTTAAGACCACCGTCATTTGCAATTTCGATCAACTGCTCTTCCTCCTGCGCTGACAAGTTAGGACTATTCTGGATATTGACAAATGGGTTGCGGACCCACTCATTGGTTTGCCGTGGATCTTTGGAGGATGGGAAGTAGCCTAACGCTCAAACTCATTTGAAAGCACAACAAGGTGATCGCGCACCAGCTGCGAGAGAAAGGGCCCTGCCTCAGTCTCTCCCAAAACCCCCACTACTGTTTGGAACATATCAAATACACCCCGTTCCCATTCGTCCCCACGAATCAAGCTTGGCTTTAAATGCAGCGACTTTATCTGCCAGTTTAAAGACAGTCGTCATTCTCCCCTGGAGTGACAGGTTGAGGTCATTAACAACCCGAATATGCCACACAGGTAAGCGAGTTTTGACACCCAGTCCTCATCACTAAAATGTGCAGCTAACGGTGACTTTTTTTTCTGTAAGAAATCTCTGCAGCGGCTCTCGCAACTCAAACACTCTGGCCAGTGCTAAAGATGCTTGTTTTTTGTTGCTCATTCTAGCAGTTTAGCTAACTTCGTGTGACACTACCGTTCGCCAAGAACTGATCAAGTAAAGTGAGCTGACCTGAGGCTGCGCAGCGCTGAAGGCAATATGTAAAGTGTTGAAGGCGGGACAGACAGACGTAAGAAAATAGACCTTGCAAAATGCAAACATGCGTGCAATCAAACAACTGCATATAGGCCTATGCCATGTAAAAACGTGACATTATTGTGAATTAAATTTAGTCTAGTTTGCATGCATTTTTTTTTAAACTCATGTCGTAGGCTACGGCCCGGTTAGGAATGTCCCACGGCCCGGTGGTTGGGGACCGCAGAAAGCCCCAAATGCAATTTTTACACACTGTATGCTCCATCGCAAAGTGCTAAAATAATTATTAGAATTAGCTTAATGTATTTTTACATTTGCCGTAGTATTGTCGATGGGTTTAATAACACATCAAGGGGGTCCTTAGCTAGAACCTAGTGGTATTTGGAGGGCCTTGTTGTGGAAAAATTTGGGAACCCCTGCTCTAGAATCTTCAGTTTGAAGTTGGAGATCATAGCGACACATGATTGGCCCACAGTCAACAAGGACGAAGCACGCACAAATATTACTACGCCGGTTCATTTGCCACGGAGTTAATCTTGCGCCGACCTATACTGTAAATAAAAAAGCGTTGGATGAGTTGTTCCAAGAAATGAAGCGCCAGGGAGTGCCAAATCACAGTGGCATCCTGTATAATATGTATTGTATATATTGTAAATGTATATATTGTATATAAATGTACAATAAATGTATATATTGTATAAATACTTTTACAGAATTTAATACAGCTATTTAATAGTGTGTGTATGCAGTGTTAGACACTGAGTTCTATCTATTGTTTAAGTGCACTTCACTGTTGGAGTGTCACTGTTATACTGCATCATAAATATTGTGCATATTTTCAATATTTAAAGGACTTAAGGAAAGATGTAAAAAAAAAAAAAAAAGTCTAATTGCACTTATAGTGTTAGGTGCCACCTAATATGGCCTAATAGTCCTAGCAACTATCTGTCATTTTACATTGCAGTCATTTAAATATAAGTAGGCCTACAGTATAGTAGTGAAATATGGTACTGTTGTGAAAAGGTAGGAATGACTATAATCAAAATACATTTTCGACCATTTAGCAAGCTAAACATTTTATGACCATATATTTTGTCATATATTTTACATTACATGTTATACATGTAAATATATTTCACACTTAACATCATATATTTTTGTTATATTTCAGAATATATTTCAACATGATAAATATAAGTGAACAACAATGCAAATATATTTCAATGTATTTGGAATATATGCCACATATATTTTTGACACTTTAAAATATATTTCAATATATTTTTTTTCTGTATGGGACAGAATGAACAAGTGATAGCTCCTAATTAAATGATAATATCTTACTAACAATTATGTTAGTTACTGGCTAATTAATGATGAATATTGGTGTGTTATTTTAAAGCTTTTTACTATCTCAAACATCTCTCTCAGATAATGGCAAGGATGATTGGGAATGTCTTGCTGCTTGTCTGCCGAATCTCTCGGAACTCCGTTTTTTTTCATTTTCAATCATGTCCTGGCCGTCCATACTACTATCTGCTAACGTTAACGTTACTGCCATCAAGTATAAATAGTAAAGTAAAGTAAAAATATCTGAAAAATCTACTTGAGTACAGTAACAAAGTATTTGTACTTTGTTACTTCCCATATAGATAAATAGATAGATAGATAGATAGATAGATAGATACTTTATTGATCCTCAAGGGGAAATTCATATCTGCGGATAATAAACTCCTTGCGGGTAGCGGATGAGAACCAAAACAGTATTTTAGTTTGCTGAAATAGGCTAAAACATAAATGAAAA
Organism: Alosa sapidissima; assembly: GCF_018492685.1. Lineage (NCBI taxonomy): Eukaryota > Metazoa > Chordata > Actinopteri > Clupeiformes > Clupeidae > Alosa > Alosa sapidissima. The sequence continues at coordinate 36,515,162 of NC_055962.1, read as the reverse complement.
ATATGTGTATATTTGTATGTCTAAATTACCATCACGTTACTACTGCGACTTTACTTCTTCTCGTAGTTGCACAAACTTCCTGTTACGCCAGCAGAGTGAAGAGACTGCTGTTGTGACGATATGCGCGTGTAGAGAGGAGGGGCTGTGCAGGTGATAACACCTCATGCCACTCAGCCATTTCTCATTTACTGGGACAAAATAACATACACACACCAAAGAAATTAATTTAGAATAATTGTGTGAATCACCTCCTATTTCTGTTCAAGCTTCAGTAACAGAATAAATGTGGACATTAAGTGTTTTACTTAATCCCTGTGCATGTCATTTGTTTGAATTTTATGTTTTATTCACATAGTTTCAATTTTATTGGGTCATTAAATATTGAAAGGTGTCCTTTCTAATTGATGAAAGTAAACAAAGCTGGCATTTGCTTTTTAGCTCAGGTTTACAGTTTTTCCTCGATTGCTTTGACCTGCTTAAGGAAACTGGGATCCACTTGGTCTTCATGAACACTGTCTTTGCACAGCAGAAGTCATCTCTTGCGAATGTGTTCACACATTTTCATTGGGTTCACACAGTTCTCACACCCTTTTGCAAAACAGTTAACACAGGTGTCATTCAAAAGCCCTAAACTCTATTTGTTTTCCTGTGCTAAACAAAAGGAAAACATCTGTTCACAGGTGGTATATATTCCTTGCATAAGTCTGAATCTCTGATACACCTGTGTGAAACTCCTTTGCACAATTCTTCAATCAGCAATCATTCATTATCCATAAGATATGCCATGTCTGTTCTGTGTTGCTATTTGCCAGTAGGCTGGATCTAAGGCACATTTAGAGAAATTATTGTATAGTGTATTTAGTGAAGAAAACAGTAGAAAATGTGTTTACTGTAGATCTATTTTGATGACAAATGACAAGTTGTAGTTCAATGAAATGTACCTTGTCTAAGTGCTTACTGTAAGTTACAGTTACATCTTTGGAGGAATGAATACAATTATTTTTTATTCAATACATTTAGTCTTTTCAGTTTTTTTCTGATACCAGGACAATGAAAAAGAAATGGAACAGACATAGCAAACATGCTCATTTTGAGAACTATATTTTGTATTTTGTTGTCCAGTGTGTAATGATTGATTGAAATCACACAGTGATTTGACGACAGGATATGTTATTTGAAGGCAAGATTTGCCTTTGCTGCAAGATTTGCTGGAAGTGTTTTGAGAGAGTAACAGCCTTTTGCAAGCAAAAGCAAGATGTGTCATTTTGGCCAGACACGGGTGTTAACTGTTTTGAGAACGTGATGTCAGAGTTGACACAAGCTTAAAAACGATAGAGAAAAACTGTAATATAGTCTAGTGTATTTCAGTGGCAATTATCATCCTTGCATTACACCACCCTAGTGGACAGAAATAACTTTGCATCCCTGTAATTATATGTGAATCTATGGAGATTCATTTATGTCATATTATATTAAGAATGCCTATATAAAAAAAAAATTTGTAGATGAGATTAGAGGATTCTAGACTGGAAGACTCTACTGGGATTACACTAAGAAGGTTTGTGTCTGGCCAGCACCAAAAACACAACAAGCCAGAATGTACTCATTGTATTGATGCAATCAGAGCATCGGGGCAAAACAGCAGGTTAAGATCCGTAATGTAGCGCTTTGTGGAGACTGTAGTGTGAGCTTGGAGAGGGGAAGGTGGGGTGAGAGGGGGTCGGACGAGAGGGGAGCGGAACTGCAGAATCCGGAATCCGGCTCCCGATCCAGATTTTCCTGTTTGCTGAAAGCCTGTGGAACATGCAACGGATGTCTCCTCTATCTCCCACTCTCTCACTCTCTCTCTCGCTCTCTCTCTCTCTCTGTCTCCCTCTGTGTCTCTCTCTCGCTCTCTCTCTCCCTCTGTGTCTCTCTCTCGCTCTCTCTATCTCTCTCTCTCTATCTCCCTCTGTGTCTCTCTCTCGCTCTCTCTATCTCCCTCTGTGTCTCTCTATCTCCCTCTGTGTGTCTCTCTCTCTCTCTCTCTCTCTCTCTCTCTCGCTCTCTCTCTCGCTCTCTCTATCTCCCTCTGTGTCTCTCTATCTCCCTCTGTGTGTGTCTCTCTCTCTCTCTCTCTCTCTCTCTCTCGCTCTCTCTCTCGCTCTCTCTATCTCCCTCTGTGTCTCTCTATCTCCCTCTCCCTCTCTCTCTCTACCTCCCTCTCTCTCTCCCTCTGTGTCTCTCTCTCTCTCTCTCTCTCTCTCTCTCTACCTCCCTCTCTCTCTCTACCTCCCTCTCTCTCTCTCTCTCTCTCTCTCTCTCTCTCTACCTCCCTTTCGCTTCCCTTATTTTTGTCCCTCTATCCCCATTTTTCTCTTTTTTCCATCCTCCCTCTCTCTGTCCCTCCATCCTCTCCCCTTCCAGCCTCTTGTGCGCACTCTCTGTCTCTCCTTCCTCTCTCTCCCTCTGTCTCCCTCTTCTCTCATTCTCTCTCGCTCCCTCTGTCTCCCTTTTCTCTCATTCTCTCTCTCTCCCTCCTCTCTCCACTGCAGTGAAGGACCAAGACCACTGTGATACACTCACACACACACACACACACACACACACTCACGCACGCACGCACACACTCACACACACACACACACACACACACACACGGGAACCCGCGCTAGCACCTCTCCTGTCTCACTTGCGCGGCTTGCATGAGAGGAACGGGGAAGGGGAACCAGCTGCTTTTTCTTTTTTCTTTATTTTTGTGTTGCTTGTTCCGTGTCGATCGTTTCCCGGGGAGGGATTTGACGGATGGCAACCCCACCAGCACCAGCCGCTCCATTCTGCCCACCCACCAGCCCGCTGCATGTCACACCATGACTGAACGGAGCTTCATTGCACTGTGAAGGAGTCTGCACGCGCTCAGATGTGGCCACCGCGCCAGGAACCGACTGCCAGGTAACGGCCACAGCTGTACGTACGTGTGTGTGTGTGTGTGTCTGTGTGTGTGTGAGGGAAAGGGCTGACTTGCTGCAGGGATTTGATGTGGTATCTGAAGGTGATTAGACATTGCTCTGTGCCAGATGTTGCTTGTAGTGTGAACGAGATGCAGTGTATGTATGCGTGTGTGTGTGTGTGTGTGTGGTGAGAATCACCTGTGATTGGGGGGGGTGGGGGTATGTGTGTGTGTGTGGTGAGAATCACCTGTGATTGGGGGGGTGGGGGGCTCCATTCTGACAGAAGAGAGAGAAGGAGATAAGGACAGGATGAGGAAGAGAGGGACACAGAAGAGAGAGATGGAGGGAAAGAAGGATATAGAAGAGAGAGAGATGGAGGGAAAGAGGGATATAGAACCAGAGGAAGAGAGGACATTGGGGTGAAATGAGAGGAGTGGTGGAGTGAGAGAGGAACACAGAAGAGAGAGAGAGAGAGAGAGAGAAAGACAAGCGATGCGGAGGTGCTGGACCACATCTGGAACATCTGTGTTTCAGACACACACACACACACATACACACACACTGTATGGCCTTTATCTCATGCAACATCTCTCCCTCTCTGCCTACATGAAGCTGAAGAAAAGGTTGCCTAGCAATAATCCAGAGAATGGTCTGATTGGCCGGTGGGGGGGGGGGGGGGGGGGGGGGCTAGGCTGAAGGAAGGAAGGAGAGAATGATAATCTTCTGTTTTTCATTTAGTGCTTTCTCCACACAAATATACTCATAGTGCAAACATGCTGTATTTGTGCCAATGTTCTGTGCATTGTGCTGGGAAGGGACTACATGGAAGAGGCTGGAGGAAAGAGACAGAGAGGTATAGGTGCAGCATGCATTGTGCATGACAGAGAGAGATGGGACAGCTGTATGAGTGCACGTGTGTGTGTGTGTGTGTGTGCGCGCCAGAGAATAAGAGAGAGAGAGGTTTCTCCAGCCTATGCAATGACATCTGGATCTCATTAGATATAGAGGCATCAAACCCCTTATATGATTCATGGCTAATATTCAGCTTCTGTGTGTGTGAGAGAGTGTTCATTTACACTGTGTGTGTGAGAGAGTGTTGATTTACACTCTGTGTGTGTGAGAGAGTGTTGATTTACACTGTGTGTGTGAGAGTGTTGATTTACACTGTGTGTGTGAGAGAATGTTCATTTACACTGTGTGTGAGAGTGTTCATTTAGAGCCAGCCAATGGATCTCTGATTAAGATTCACTACTCCTGTGCATGAATGTGTTTTGGTGAGTGTGTGTGTGTGTACATATATATTTCAATGACAGTGGACAACTGAGTTCTTAATTCTCTCTTTTTGAAGATCACCATCATCACAACATATCACAGTTGTGTGCATGTGAACATGTGTGCATGTGAACATGTGTATGATAGCAAGCAAATGGCCTCCTCATTAAGATGCATCTGTAATACTCTACTGGGGTGTGTGTGTGTGTGAGAAAAGTGAATGTGTACTTCGGTGTGACAATAAGTGAGCTATGGGGTCCTGATTAAGATTCATCATTCATTGTGTGTGTGTGTCACAGGATGTGTGTTTAATGTGAGTGTGTGTGTATGTGTATGTGTGATTTTGAGCCAATGGCTCCCTTATGAAGATTCATTACTAATGTCCTTCCAGTGTGTGTGTGTGTGTGTGTGTGTGTGAACGAGAGAGAGAGATAGAGGGAGTTCAAGCATATTTGTGAGTGCGATCACTACCAGCCAAATAATGAAGATTCATAAATGGTGTCCCGCCTCTAGAAGTGTGTGTGTGTGTGTGTGTGTTTCCTTTGATGTGTGTTGGTGTAACTGCGTGTGTGTGATAGAGTGAGTGTGTGTGTGTGAATATGTTTTTGTGTTTTGTCAGGTGTGAGTGTGTAAGTGGATGTATGATTGAGATCCGTCACTAATATCACCTTTGCTTCATTTCTCGCTGAGTGGGTGAGGGCCAGTGTGTTAGACTGGTCACCTTGCCTGTGTCAGTATCCCCTCATATATTTTGACAAGTGTGTGTGTGTGCGTGTAAGATCATGCTAGATTATAGCAATCAGCAAAAAAGTTTGTGTGTGTGTAAGACTGACATTACTAGTTTATATATTTGTAAGTGTGTGTTTGTGTACATGTGTGTGAATGTGTGTGAGAGCGAGAGTCACTGAAAGTAGCAGTCTGTTTGCATGTGGGTGTGTTGATCTGCTAGTGATTATCAGTCTGTCTCTGTAAACATAACTGTGATAAGCTGTGTGTGTGTGTGTGAGAGAGAGTGTGTGACAGTTATACTCAGTATAAGTGTGTGTATTTGTAATGTATGTTTGACTGAATGACACTAAAAGTACCTGTTTGTTTTTGTCTTGGAGTTTGAATGAGATCGACAGCCTGTGTGTGTGTGACAGTGTGTGTGTGTGTGTGTTAGAGAGTGATTACCAGTCTGTGTGTGTGTATGTGTGTGTTAGTCAGCCTTGTATCTGCATGTATAGATGTGAGCTAGACTGAAAATATCTTTTTGTGTGAGTGTCGGACAAACTCACATTTCCAGCATGTGTGATGTGTGATCATGACAGTTTGTCAGAGACCATCAGGTGTAAGTTTCTCTCTCTGTCTCTCTCTCCCTTTCTCTCTCTCTCTCTCTCTCTCTCTCTCTGTCTCTCTCCCTTTCTCTCTCTCTCTCTCTCTCTCTCTCTCTCTCTCTCTGTCTCTCTGTGTGTATGAAAAAACATGTGTGATCATGGCAGTCAGCCAGAGACCATCAGGTGTAAGTTTGAAGTTTCTCTCTCTCTCTCTCTCTCTCTCTCTCTCTCTCTCTCTCCCTCTCTCTCTCTCTCTCTTTCTCTCTCTGCGTGTGTGTGTGTGTGTGTGTAAAACCATGTGTGTGTGATCATGACAGTCAGTCAGAGACCATCAGGTGTGTGTGTGTGTTAGAGAGTTTGTGTAAAACCATCTGTTTGATGGACCATCAGTATCATCATAAATTGGTGGAAATCCAGCAGCAACTCTGCAATATCACTGAGAGGGAATGTGGGATGACCTGTCAGCGTGGATTTGTATGTCTGTAAATGTGTATGTCTGTAAATGGGTATGTGTCACTGACTTACAGGTGTGTACTGTATGTCTGTAAATGTGGGTATGTGTCACTGACTTACAGGTGTGTACTGTATGTCTGTAAATGTGGGTATGTGTCACTGACTTACAGGTGTGTACTGTATGTCTGTAAATGTGGGTATGTGTCACTGACTTACAGGTGTGTACTGTATGTCTGTAAATGTGGGTATGTGTCACTGACTTACAGGTGTGTACTGTATGTCTGTAAATGTGGGTATGTGTCACTGACTTCCAGGTGTGTATGTCTGGCAGACAGGCAGTATTTATGTTTGGAGATGCTCTACCTGCCCTTAACCCTAAGAATAGATGTAAGTAAATGCTGCACCCAGAATCTACTTGTGTGTCCAAGACCATAATATGTGACAGAGAGGGATTATGTATGTGCTTGCTTAAGTGTGTGTATGTGTGTGTGTGTGTGTGGTATGTCAACAATATTGATTTTGCTCTCCATACTGTATGTATGGGGTTCATGTCAGAAATATAGATTTTGAAGCGGTTTGTATTGGCATTTGAAATTAGAAGCGGTAGGTTCATTTTCCTCTGCACTGATTTCAACACACACCTTCCAATTCCCATGGACACCCAGGCTACTGTGCTCACCTGCTCACAGAGGAAAACCTGTGCCCGCTCACCTGCCCCAGTACATCGGCCTAACATCGGTATCGGACCATACTTTTCTTGTTGACTGGTATAGGCCATATTATTTAGTATCGTTAAATAATATGATGTTTATCCATTATGTCACATCAATTCTGCATCGGCTAAGTGTTACGTTATGCGTGGACCGGTGTCGGCTAAGTGTTTGTTATGCGTGGACCGGTGTCAGCTAAGTGTTCGTTTTGTGTGGACCGGTGTCGGCTAAGTGTTATGTTATGCGTGGACCGGTGTCGGCTAAATGTTACGTTATGCGCGGACTGGTGTCGGCTAAGTGTTACGTTATGCGCGGTCTGGTGTCAGCTAAGTGTTACGTTATGCGCAGTTTTATGTTGAATATTTCTTTTCCTCGGAATACTTGTTTGCCAAGTCAGGAATTCTTATTTGGGAAAAGGGCAAGCACCCTGTCTTTCGTTAATGGCAATACGTAAATTAAACTGGATTGGAAACTGAATTCAACCTGTAGGACAGGGAAGGTTAGCTGGGCTAATTATGAAATACTCAGACATGATATTGTGTGTGTGTGTGTGTGTGAGAGAGAGTGAGTGAGTGCGGGCAAACATTGAGCTAATAAAAACCTTAATATGAGCAGTTTATACCTGCCTCGTCTACAGTAATTTGTCAGAGAACTGAGACACGTAAAAAATGTAACATAAAATTGTTTTAATTAATCATAATCAAGCTAAGTTTACAATAATCGTGATATTGATTAAATTGTAATTGATTCATCCTGCCCTGGTTTGTGCGTGTGTGTGTGTGTGTGTGGGGGGGGGGGGGGGGGTTTAAGAGTGGGTTTGTGAGTGTGTGTGTGTGTAAGTTTGTGCAAGGGGTCAGTTTGGATTATATGAACCAGGACATTGACATAAACTTTATTGTGTCACCAATTCTCCATGTGGCAGTGTGTGTGTGTGTGTGTGTGTGGGGGGGGGGGGGGGGGTACTTGTATGTATACTCAACATGAGTCTTTGAGTTGGCAGGTGTGTATCTGTATGTTGAGAGTGTGTATAAGAGAGTGTGGGTGTATGTGAGTGTGTATATACTGAGACAGAGGTTAGCTGGGTTTATTGAGTCCTGTGGCACAAACACACACACACACACAATCTGGGGGTAGTGTGGCAGAGAAACCTCCTGGGAGCTTCGGACCATAATTACAGATCAACGCATTTTCATTTGGCCTCCTGAGTTGACCAATCTAGACGTTCTTTACAGAATCAGTGTCTAATAGGCGAGAGCGTGAAAGACGAACACTGCTGTCTCTTTTACAGTTCGGCAGAGGGCTCTGCAGCGATCATGTCTGTATCATGTATGTTTTATATAATGATTTACACAAGTATGTGGAAGCCCTGTTGAAACGGCTGTGCTTGCTATAGAACCAAATGCTTACATTACAGAATAACTCATGTGTGCTTTATAGGCCTAATATATCACACAGCGGGTAAAATGAGGCTTCCCTCAGGGTGCTGCTGCCGCTGGAGGAAGGTTTCGGGGTGAAAGGTTACGTGTGCATGCGTGCGTGATTGCTCACAGCAAGATTTATGCCGTATAAAGCCTTTGAGAACTCTTTATGTAGCATGAGGAGATGGTGACTGTGGTATGCGTTGGGCTTTATTCTGTACTACTGCATAGGGTAGGAAGACAACACACTGTTTCCTTTCTTCGTTCTATATTTTTGTAAATAGTCAGTTGAAGCTACTTTACATACTTATGTGCATACAGTCATGCGTGACTTACTAGGTTCCTCGCTCAATACCATGTTGTACAAGCCCAAGTTATAACATCTTGCACTAACACAAGAAGTTCCTCATAAAATGTTTACGGCTCTGTGCCGCTACACAGGCCTCTGTCATTGCCATGTCAACGCAGGCAGATGTGAAAAGTGTAGAAAAGGCACGCACGTCCATACCAGGGCAAGTAGCCTCTCCTAAGTTTCGTGTACTGGACAAAAGCAAGAGTCACAGCGATAAGAGTAAAGGCCACAGACCAGACGTAGCTCCCAAACATATTTAATGATGTGACGTTTCGGGGCAAGTCCTTCCTCAGAGGATGCAGGCAGATGTGTGTGTGTGTGGTGTGAGGAAGAGAAGCTGGCGGAAGCTATCACTTAGCTGTTAGGGCACCGTCTCTGCAGCACACTTCCCAGAGTGACACGCTGTTAGAGTTGTGATGTTCAGGTGTGAGCTCCTCGACTTGGGGAAGCCCCGCCGCACCTTTAAAAGAGAATAGGGGAAACAACGCTGAAAGGAAGAGACTGTGATTTTAACTCGACACCTTGTTTGTCAGATTCCACTGCTAATTGCTTCGTAAAGAGTGCTAGATGTCTGATCGTGTAAGCTAAAAAGAAAGGTCATTATGCTCTAATTTTGTATGATGTGCAACACCAAAGGCAGTTCATTAAAGCCGTCAGCCCCAGAACAAAGACTTATTTTATTGTATTTTATTTTATTTTATTTATTTGCTAGGCAAAAGTCCCAAATTAGAGCCCATGTTGACCAGTGTGTCAGCACAAGGCCTGGGTCTGCCCACACGGTGTTGGGGTCCCAAATTGGAGCCCATGTTGACCAGTGTGTCTGCCCACACGGTGTTGGGGTCCCAAATTAGAGCCTATGTTGACCAGTGGGTCTGCCCACACGGTGTTAACACATGTCTTCCTGTACTGTGGGTACATGTCAATACACTTGGAAATATTGGCATCTAGTTCTCACTCCATGGTTCTCACAACATTTATAGCCTATTTGTGGTACGTGTTGGGGTCCCAAATTAGAGCCCATATTGTTCGTAGTGTCCTGGCTCTTTAAATGGTCAACACGCACAGTGGCTCAGACTGAGCCATCAACCACTCCAGCTTCATGTCGCTTCAGGAGCAGGGATAGGAGGGGCCACATCCTTCACTCAAATATGAGTCCGTGCAATTAAACGCTGTGTAATGCAGTGAGTCATGGTGATTAATAGTGATTCATCGCATAGTGATGGTTTGTACTTACGCATATTACGAGTAAAGGTGACGAGTCTTAGTTATTATGTACAATTTGTAATTACATGTAATGTGTGGTTATTCACTGATGATTAATGTGTAACGATGGCTGTAATGCTGCAGGTGGTAACAGTATATCAAAGTGAAATGAAATGATACTGGTAATGCAGCGAAGTGAAATAAAATAATAAAGTGTAATATGTCTGAACTACTGGACATAAAGTTTAATTGGTCGCGGTGAGGAATATGGAATCTTAGTAGAGAAATAGATCCTCCTGTTTTAAACCGATAATTTATGTATTACACTGTGCATAAGGGTGTGATTAAACCAGGACAACGGCCCTTTAACATTACGTGGTGCTATGTGAACTTTAGTATTTGATAAGGTAAGAAAAGGGAGTTTAATGATTGCCTTTGACAGACAGATGAAAGCAGAGTCTGCATGGAGGCCTCCTATTTAGAGCTGATGTGCTTCTGCTGCAGGGAGGAATCCAATATCTAAATTTTAGCAGAGAAGATGCTCTTCCTGTGAGTGATAACAGTGTGTGTGTGTGTGTGTGTGTGCAGAGAAGATGCTCTTCCTGTGAGTGATAACGGTGTGTGTGTGTGTGCAGAGAAGATGCTCTTCCTGTGAGTGATAACTGTGTGTGTGTGTGTGCAGAGAAGATGCTCTTCCTGTGAGTGATAACAGTGTGTGTGTGTGTGTGTGTGTGCAGAGAAGATGCTCTTCTTGTGAGTGATAATGGTGTGTGTGTGTGTGTGTGCAGAGAAGATGCTCTTCTTGTGAGTGATAACAGTGTGTGTGTGTGTGTGTGTGCAGAGAAGATGCTCTTCTTGTGAGTGATAACGGTGTGTGTGTGTGTGTGTGCAGAGAAGATGCTCTTCTTGTGAGTGATAATGGTGTGTGTGTGTGTGTGTGCAGAGAAGATGCTCTTCTTGTGAGTGATAACAGTGTGTGTGTGTGTGTGTGTGCAGAGAAGATGCTCTTCTTGTGAGTGATAACGGTGTGTGTGTGTGTGTGTGCAGAGAAGATGCTCTTCCTGTGAGTGATAACGGTGTGTGTGTGTGTGCAGAGAAGATGCTCTTCTTGTGAGTGATAACAGTGTGTGTGTGCAGAGAAGATGCTCTTCTTGTGAGTGATAATGGTGTGTGTGTGTGTGCAGAGAAGATGCTCTTCCTGTGAGTGATAATGGTGTGTGTGTGTGTGTGTGTGCAGAGAAGATGCTCTTCTTGTGAGTGATAATGGTGTGTATGTGTGTGTGTGCAGAGAAGATGCTCTTCTTGTGAGTGATAACAGTGTGTGTGTGTGTGCAGAGAAGATGCTCTTCTTGTGAGTGATAACAGTGTGTGTGTGTGTGTGTGTGCAGAGAAGATGCTCTTCTTGTGAGTGATAATGGTGTGTGTGTGTGTGTGTGTGTGCAGAGAAGATGCTCTTCTTGTGAGTGATAATGGTGTGTGTGTGTGTGTGTGTGTGTGTGTGTGTGTGTGCAGAGAAGATGCTCTTCTTGTGAGTGATAGCGGAGTTCCCACAGCGAGCTGCAACACCCTATTGACACTGATCTCACTGATCTCACTGATCTCTCTGATCTCACTGATCTCTCTGATCTCTCTGATCTCACTGATCTCTCTGATCTCACTGATCTCTCTGATCTCACTGATCTCACTGATCTCTCTGATCTCTGATCTGTTGTATTTTTGCTCTCAGCAGCCAAATCATGTGTTTTATGCTGTTGCATAAGGTCTCCTCTTCACCGCTGCCTAGCCTGCCTCCATAGCTCCCTCTCGCTTTTTCTTAACTTCTGCCTATAGACTTCCCATCTTACCGCTCACTCCCTCACACACACACACACACACACACACTCACGCTCTCTCTCACACACACAAACACACACAGTCTCTCACACACACACACACATGCGCAAACAGCCTCTGTAACACGGCACACAGAATAAGATGAGCTGCTCCCGGCCTGTTTCCATGGCGATGTGGAGGAGGCTGTGTGTGTGTGAGAGAGAGAGAGCGAGAGTGTGTGTGTGTGTTTGTTTTTCTCTGTGCATTCCTCCAAACGGATCCAGGCCAGAACAGTGTGGCAGAGTGGAGGTGGTTTTAAATATTTCTGTACATGTGTGTGTGTGCGTGCGCACGAGTGTGTGTGTGTGTGTGTGTGTATGGCAGAGAGCGGGTGAAAAGGTGTGTGTATGTGCGCGTTCACATGTGTGTATGGAAGAGAGTGGGTGATGCATGTCCAACACATGCGATTTTATGTTTGTGTTATACATTGAAAGATGTTCCTGAATGTGTGTTTATGTTTGTGTGTGTTTTAGAGAGAACAAGCAAAAGCATTTGGTACCCATTTTACATAACTCTGTCAGGTGTCCTTAGGAGAAGAAAAGAGATCATTTAAGCTGTGCGCTTATGATGCTGTGCGCTTATGATGCTGTGTCTATGAGACAGACAATAAATGGTATCATTTGGGAGATTTTAATTGTGTGTGTGTGTGTGTTGATTTAGTATGATGCATTGAGTGGTGTGTGTGTGTGTGTGTGTGTGTGTGTAATTTAGTATGATGCATTGAGTGGGTTGTATAATGTGTGTTTTGTGTGCACGGTTGGCCTCTACCGTTTGTCCTCGCGTCAAAGTGTGTATAGGTGGCTTACTGTGTATCAGGATATGTGTGTGAGTGTGTGTGTGTGTGTGTGTGTATCATCCGTTGCTCTGATTGGTACATTACAGAAGAAGCTCAACTCTGTGCTGGCTAGAAGTGTGTCCTTCTCTGGATGCTACACATGATTGCATATCTCTATGTTCCATAACTGCAAGCAGGGTAGCGTGCATATCCCATCCTTATAACTATGAGCTAAATATGTTCAAAGTTCTTTCTACTAGACATCTTCTCTTGACAATGTTTCTGCTAGTATGTATTTTTCTGATACATGTCTGCTAGCACACTCTAGCTCTACTAAAATCACTGCTGGGTCACGTCAATTCAACCAGGGCCCACGCACTTAGGTCTCAAAAAAATCTGAAAAAATTACCAGGTATAAGTATATATACTTTTTTGATCCCGTGAGGGAAATTTGGTCTCTGCATTTAACCCAATCGGTGAATTAGTGAAACACAAACAGCACACAGTGAGGTGAAGCACACACTAATCCCAGCGCAGTGAGCTGCCTGCTACAACGGTGGCGCTCGGGGAGCAGTGAGGGGTTAGGTGCCTTGCTCAAGGGCACCTCAGCCATGGCCCACTGGTCGGGGCTCGAACCGGCAACCCTCCGGTTACAAGTCTAGAGTGCTAACCAGTGGGCCACAGCTGCCCCCTAAAGGGAGATCGCCCGACCGGGCGGGAACGTCATCAAGCAGGTTTTGAACCGGCGATGCTGGGACAATTCTTCATGTGCTCCGCACACCGACGTCTTGTCCATTGTGCTACTGCAGGTGTACCTATGTTACCCAGGAGACACACTGTAAAATTGCTCTTATGTAAGATCAATACTTTCCAAGATACAGCCAGTTTTACAGGGGGAGGGGGGTGTCGATTTTGTTCGGCCTCTTTTTTTTGTCAAAGTTCACAAGCCCACAGCGCAAGAACTAAACCATGTAGGAGGCTCAAATTTTGCATTCTGGTACATAAATAGGAATAGTATGTAGCAGAATCGTCACGTTTGGTCTGGATGATCCAGAGTAATTTTACAGTGTGTCTCCTGGGTAACACACGTACACTTCGTAATTTTTTCAGAATTTTTTCAGACCTAAGTGCGTGGGCCCTGGTTAAATTTACGTGGAATGACCCTGCTTGTATTGTTCTAGTTAGCCAGCTAGCATACCTTTTCTTATGAAGCATCGGCAAACATGCCTTTGCTGGTGTCACTCTGTCCATTTTGATGGTCCCAGGTAGCAGCAGGCTGGAGGACTGCTGTCGGCCCACTTGGGGCAGATCTGGCGGTCTGCTGGTGCTTTGCTCATCGGTTTTCCGGCGGTCCACTGGCGGGTCGCTGACGAACGCCACATCATTTTGTCACATATCAATCCAGACACTTTTCAATTTCAGTTTCAGTTATAATTTTTCCTTAAAATCTTTACACTTACCCCCCTATTTTGAGTTTTTGCTCCAAATTGCACACCGCCTACTAACAATGGCCCTGTTGCCACATACTTTGACTTATATTCAAGTGCTTGCCCTCGTTTGAAAGCAGAGGCCTTGTAGATTATGTTAGTACCAATAGATTGACTGTGTGATGAACTGTCAGAGAGTGGCAAAGGGTAGAATGATTAAAAAAATGTAGGGGGTTTTGTACATATCTGGAAATGACCACATTCTGCCCTCATTTATTTAGTCTTGGAAACACAACTGAGCCCCACTACCAGGTCGTGTGAATCTGTATCTCAAAGTAGATCAATATAGAATGAATTATGAGTACTTTAGACCATTATTTGCCAAGGTATGCTAATGCGTTTTGTACAATGCTCTATGGAAACTCCCCATAGGACTTTTGGTTACCTAAAATGCATACGTGTGTGGTAGGGGAAACCAGTCAATAGTCAGGGTTTAAGTATCTTTCCAGGTTGCCGTGAGATGTCATTGGTCACCTCAGTACATGTGGACCACACTGAATCAGACCCTGATTGCATGATGAATGATTAGACATGAATTGACATGAATTGAATGATTAGACATGAATTAGACATGAATTGAATGATTAGACATGAATTAGACATGAATTGAATGATTAGACATGAATTAGACATGAATTGAATGATTAGACATGAATTAGACATGAATTGAATTCTCTTCATTTCTATACTACTTGTGAAGTAGCACAAAAGGTGACAGACTGTTGACCTGCCTGTTGATCTGCCTGTTGATCTGCCTGTTGACCTGCCTGTTGATCTGCCTGTTGACCTGCCTGTTGACCTGCCTGTTGACCTGCCTGTTGGTCAAGCCTGTTGACCTGCCTGTTGACCTGCCTGTTGACCTGCCTGCTGACCTGCCTGTTGACCTGCCTGTTGACCTGCCTGTTGACCTGCCTGTTGACCTGCCTGTTGATCAAGCCTGTTGACCTGCCTGTTGACCTGCCTGTTGACCTGCCTGTTGATCAAGCCTGTTGACCTGCCTGTTGATCAAGCCTGTTGACCTGCCTGTTGACCTGCCTGTTGACCTGCCTGTTGACCTGCCTGCTGACCTGCCTGTTGATCAAGCCTGTTGACCTGCCTGTTGACCTGCCTGTTGACCTGCCTGTTGACCTGCCTGCTGACCTGCCTGTTGATCAAGCCTGTTGACCTGCCTGTTGACCTGCCTGTTGATCAAGCCTGTTGACCTGCCTGTTGACCTGCCTGTTGACCTGCCTGCTGACCTGCCTGTTGATCAAGCCTGTTGACCTGCCTGTTGACCTGCCTGTTGACCTGCCTGCTGACCTGCCTGTTGACCTGCCTGTTGACCTGCCTGCTGACCTGCCTGTTGATCAAGCCTGTTGACCTGCCTGTTGACCTGCCTGTTGACCTGCCTGTTGACCTGCCTGTTGACCTGCCTGCTGACCTGCCTGTTGATCAAGCCTGTTGACCTGCCTGTTGACCTGCCTGTTGACCTGCCTGTTGACCTGCCTGTTGACCTGCCTGCTGACCTGCCTGTTGATCAAGCCTGTTGACCTGCCTGTTGACCTGCCTGTTGACCTGCCTGTTGACCTGCCTGTTGATCAAGCCTGTTGACCTGCCTGTTGACCTGCCTGTTGACCTGCCTGTTGACCTGCCTGTTGATCAAGCCTGTTGACCTGCCTGTTGACCTGCCTGTTGACCTGCCTGTTGACCTGCCTGCTGACCTGCCTGCTGACCTGCCTGTTGACCTGCCTGTTGACCTGCCTGTTGACCTGCCTGTTGGTCAAGCCTGTTGACCTGCCTGTTGACCTGCCTGTTGGTCAAGCCTGTTGACCTGCCTGTTGACCTGCCTGCTGACCTGCCTGTTGACCTGCCTGTTGACCTGCCTGTTGAAGTTCTTCAATTTTGTATCACATAGAAATAATAAATGGCCAAACTCATGGATTGACAATGCAGACGGTAGTGATGTCAGGGCGGTGGGTGCTTCTGACGTGCTGATTGGTGCTGCAGGTTATGGCATGAAATTGCTTTCTGCTGCACTCTTACACAACATAATTTGGCTTTGCAACTTTATGGCCTCAGTTGGTCCTGAGACAATTAGGCCCATTTTGTTGTAAATAATGATATGCAAAGCACTCTCCCAAGCCGAATGGTCTGCGGTGTTAAACAGGCTTTAAGGGTGCAGAGCTGGTGCAATATGAGTGGAAGATTCACAGGCAGAGCTGTGGTGTCAACAGAACGGTGCTTCACACATTTAGGTTTTTTTTTCTTTCTTTTTTTTCTTAACAGGCTCTTTTAATTAAGTGCTGGTATCAGATAATAAGCGCCCAATTTCTTGAAGTTCATTGCAGAAACTCTATAGCCTGCAGACAGTGTGTGTGTGTGAGACACCCCTCTGATCTCCCACCCAGCCATGTGTTGCTCCTGGAGTGTGAATGATTTGGAGGGGGGTAGGTGGGGGTTGGAGGCAGATAGGAGGGGGTGGGTGGGGGTTGGAGGGGGATAGGTGGAGGTTGAACTCCATACTGGAGCACACACAGAATGTAGACAGTACACCGCTGAACACCATTTAAAAGGTACACAATGCAACGCTTCAACAACCAATATCACTTCACAGCCCTTTGGGTGGTTCAAGTCTTAAATGGGGAAACGATCTCATGTTGACATTTGCACTGTAGTCGGCTACTAGTTGTAGACTTCACCACAAACAGTATTGGGGGCAGTCGTGGCCTACTGGTTAGCAATTCGGACCTGTACCCGGAGGGCTGCCAGTTCGAACCCCGACCAGTAGGAACTGCTGAAGTGCCTTTGAGCAAGGCACCTAACCCCTCACTGCTCCCCGAGCGCCGCTGTTGATGCAGGCAGCTCACTGCGCCGGGATTAGTGTGTGCTTCACCTCACTGTGTGCTGTGTGTGTTTCACTAATTCACGGATTGGGATAAATGCAGAGACCAAATTTCCCTCACGGGATCAAAAGAGTATATACTTACTTACTTATTTAGCACAAGGTCAGTATTTAGCACATTTAGCACACGGTCAGTATTTAGCGTACAGTCAGTATTTAGCACATTTAGCACACGGTCGCACAAGGTCAGTATTTAGCACAAGGTCAGTATTTAGCACACGGTCAGTTTTGAGCACAAGGTCAGAAAGTATAAGTATACTGTGTATACTCTTTTGATCCCGTGAGGGAAATTTGGTCTCTGCATTTATCCCAATCAGTGAATTAGTGAAACACACTCAGTACACAGTGTACACACAGTGAGGTGAAGCACACACTAATCCCGGCACAGTGAGCTGCCTGCAACAACAGCGGCGCTCGGGGAGCAGTGAGGGTTAGGTGCCTTGCTCAAGGGCACTTCAGCCGTGCCTACTGGTCGGGGTTCGAACCGGCAACCCTCCGGTTACAAGTCCGAAGCGCTAACCAGTATTTAGCACATACATGGGCAACATACGGCCCGCGGGCCACATCCGGCCCATGGGCTTTCCCTGACCGGCCCGCGTAAGGTCCGTGAAAGAACAATAGTCAAGAGCCTAGCATAGAGATAATGCACGCTAATCAATATCGTTGTTTTTATTTTGAAAGCGACTGCTATTTGTACGCCCATACATTTGTGTGTGGATGCATACGACGTAAACACCCTCACTGATGTGCTGGTGAATAGAATTTATGCTTCTGCGTCGACACAATGCAATTGCCTTTACGTCGGCGTAAACCTTTCAAAGTTTTGTGTCTCTTATGTCTGCGTCGCTCACCAGCGCAAAGGTTGTTAGAACAAACTCCTACTGCTGCTCGTTGGCGATACGAAGTGTTCATTTCAAAACGTTACTGGCAGATAGACAGTTTACAATCGCATAACCCCGTAATTGTAACCAAAATATGTCTGAGTTTATTTGCAAAGCTTATGTTAGCGAACTAGTATGATGCTACTACCCACAGGTTTCTTGAAGCAGCCAGCTCAACACACAGAGCGAGTTGACCAATCACAGTTATGTGCATAAAGTTAAAGTTAATAGCCTACATTTTTTAAATAGTTTTCTTTGTGCATGTTGATTAACTAATGACAGCCTACTATTGTCTGCTCCACATTTTCGTAGTCTAATTCTGCATAGAGTTAATTTAATGATGGTAATGATTTAATGATGAAATATTTGTTAGTAAAATAATCGGTTGTACTGACTCCTTCACATTTTCATGACCTAGCCTAATTATATAGATATTGTAGTACTTTTTTATATCAGTCTTTGAAAACTGAAAAAAAAAAAATGTCAATGTCAAAAAATCATTTTCGAGAATGAGGATTAAATACTGGACATAGATTAAATATAGCTGTTTTTCCTTTGTCTCCCTCACATTTTCATCTGTTCTTACGACTAGTGAACAAAACCATATGATTTACTTAATGTTATACAAAAACAGAATAGAATTGAACAGAATTGAGTTCAGACTTGAGTTCGGTATTTTGGGTCCGGCCCTCCTCAACAGTCCCAGTTTGTCATGTGGCCCCTTGGGGAAATTAGTTGCCCACCCCTGATTTAGCAGTATTTAAGTATTTAGCACACGGTCAGTATTGAGCACAAGGTCAGTATTTAGCACACGGTCAGTATTTAGCACATTTAGCACACGGACAGTATTTAGCACATATAGCACAAGGTCGGTATTTAGCACAAGGTCAGTATTTAGCACACGGTCGGTTTTTAGCACGGCGGTCAGTATTTAGCGCGGCGGTGGTCTGCCAGTAGGGTCGCTCCCGTCCTGGTCTAGTTCACACCTCCCCTTCTGATGGGCTGTGAGGCGCGACGGGCAGGAGGTACACTGTCTGGGTCGTGGGTCTCCATGGTGGTGGTAGCCTACACTTCCTCCTCACCTACAGGGAATATTTATACGCATGAATGATTGAACACTTGCTGCATATGAGCAGTTAGTGACCAAATTTAATTTATATTAGTTTGTTTGGGAATATGATCAGGCAATAACCAACTCTTTAGAGACCAACGCACTTGAATTTGCTCTGGCAGATCCGTTGGGCCACTCTCTCATTCATGCCCATTTCCTAATCACCCAAAACCCAGGAGCCAATCACAACAGCATATCCAGCATAGGGGCGGGCTTACAATGACAGACAGAGAGAAGGATGGTTAGCACCACTTTGTACACAGCCAATGCCTATGCTGATGTACAATTGCCACTGCAATTTCAACTGCATTTAAAAACCTTTGTGTGTACATCATAAGACTTTAATGTACAGGGCCCTAATATCTCAATTAAGAATTAGTCTGCTGTTGGCCAGGCTAAGTCTCACCAGATTACGTCCATGACCACATCCAACAAGTAAAGTGATGAGTGGAAATGTACTAAACATGTCATAGTAACCAAGTAGAATAATGTAGTACTTATAGCAGACAAGGGGAGATGCTGTTGGTGGTAGCCTACACCAGGGGACTTTAACTGGTCTCTGACCATGCATTCAATAATGTTGTTTAACTGTAGGCATCACCATTTTTAAACCTAACACCTCATATTAATAGTAGTGGTCCTCATGGTGCGTTGCTACTTAGTCAGAGTGGTGGTCCCCCGCTCACAATCAGTTGATGCCTTGATGCTTCAAGTCCAAATTGGCTTCTGTCAAGCACCTTGAGGCATATTCATATATTTTGACGCTAAAATGAAATAAAATTGAATTGAATATCCGTTGTGCTCTATGCCTTTAGGAAAACACTATTTTTCAACAGAAAAATGTATTTGTGTGTGGACATGCAGTAGGCCTTACACACACACACACCTACTCACAGCAGTCTGGGGACTAGTAGTTGTGTGGTTTGGCCAGTGTTGCCACAGTTACCTTGAAAAAGTAATCTGATTACTGATTACTCCTTTAAAAAGTAACTTAGTTACTTTACTGATTACTTGATTTTAAAAGTAACTAAGTTAGATTACAAATTACTTTATTAGTTACTTTCAGCAGCTGCCGACAACACCCCCACCGCCTCAAACATAAAAATGATAACCGGTTTTGGTAGTTTGGCCTTTTCATGTAGCCTTGGCAACTAGCCATCTAGTATAGGCCTGAGTAATATGCAAATGAAATTACACTTGTTAAACTCACCTCAACAAGTCTTTTGCAATCATTTAATCCGCCGTGAGCAATGCTAAAGTCACTGTTACAAACAGTGCAGTGTGCAAGACTATTATGTTTTACTCTTATGAGACAATTGGGTACACTTTTGTGTAATCTGATGTGAAATGGGTCTTAATATTCCTTTTTGAGGGGCACTGACTCTGCCATGACACTCCTGTTCCTAGATACACTAACTGAACTGATTAATTAAGTTCGGGAGAAAAGAGATATAAGCCCACGTACACTGAAAACTGATTGGTTGATTTAGCAAAACAGACCAGGATGCTCTCTGTCTTGGATGTGCTTGCAGGCACACACGCACCACTCCCCTCTCTCTCCCTCTCCGTTGTGTGCGCGTTAAACTCAGATGCACACGCGATTTGAAGTCCGGTCTGGCTTGCTCTTGTTCGCTCTAGGTTCCGGGAGATTTTATGTAATTTGCGGGCGTCAGGATATCAATATGTGGGAGACTCCCAAAACTTCGGGAGACTTGGGATGTCTAGCTAGACAGCACTTTGTCGCCAGCACAGAATGTAGGCATGGCATAGCCTACATGACGTTAATCCCCGAGACAAGAAGAAAGCAAGGAATATATCTTTTTACTAAGGAAAATGACAGAAATAGTAACGCACAGTGACTTACATAAGTAACTTTAATCTGACTACTGGTTTGTAAATAGTAGCGCGTTAGATTACTCGTTGTCGAAAAAGACACTAAGTACTAAGTACTACTAAGTAACGCGTTACTGGTATCACTGGGTTTGGCATAGCGTACCTGGACAGGTAGTTGTGAGGTTTGGCATAGCATACCTGGACAGGTAATTGTGAGGTTTGGCATAGCGTACCTGGACAGGTAGTTGTGTTTGGCATAGCGTACCTGGACAGGTAGTTTTGCGGTTTGGCATAGTGTACCTGGACAGGTAGTTGTGAGGTTTGGCATAGTGTACCTGGACAGGTAATTGTGAAGTTTGGCATAGCGTACCTGGACAGGTAGTTTTGCGGTTTGGTATAGCGTAGCTGGACAGGTAGTTGTGAGGTTTGGCATAGCGTACCTGGACAGGTAGTTATGCGGTTTGGCATAGCATACCTGGACAGGTAGTTGTGTTTGGCATAGCGTACCTGGACAGGTAGTTTTGCGGTTTGGCATAGCGTACCAGGACTGAGCAGATTATTGCAGCTGGTATCCTGGTGGCGGGTTCTGCATTTGATCCCAAATTAGCCCAGAGCTGTGGCCTGGCATACAGTTCGGCCGTTTATTATTCAGGAGAACGTGCGGCTTGCCAGCTTGGCTAGCTGTTGACAGATCTAGACCGGAACATTTCGGCTCTCCCATAGCCAGGTGACTGCTACTGATAGAGCCGACAGCTTCTGTGTTTCATCCCAAATGGGTCCAGATCTGCTGTTCCTTTTCTGACACACAGAAAAGGAACGAGTTGCTTTAAGGCCAGGTGTGATTTCAACACCAACGAAAGTGAATTCAGAGCCCTATGCTTTGTTTTGTATATACAAATATGAATGTATAAGTTTGCCCAGGTGAGACTGAATGGGCTGCCAAGAATAATTAACCCATTAGTTATGAATGATAACATCCACACATTAACATATAGTTTATGAGTGGACGTTGTCATTCATATTAGCTAGAGTGATATTATACCGGTAGTTTATGAGTGGACGTTATCATCCATATTAGCTAGAGTGATACTTTTTTGCTATTATTGTTATAGTTATCATTTTTGGCATGAACGGCCTTTGACTAGTACTAGTGGTGGTAGCTGCTAGAGAAGGCAACATTTCAAAATGATAAATAAAGGAATCGTGTCTACAGTTTTGGAGAGACAGTTCAGTGAGTCCTTTATTTAGAAACAGGTAGCTCGGTAACTCGGCGCTGAGTAACCAGACCACCCACATGTTGGTACCTTTCTACACCAGTCAGCGTTCGCTTAACGGAAAGTCTGACTCCAGAACAGCTCGAAAGCCACAGTAGATTCCCTCAGGGAGAAGCAGGCTGCAAACGCATGCATGTTTAGGCCCTGAAGGCCAACACATGCTCTCTCACACACACTCACACTCACACACACACACAAACACACACACGTTGTGATTAACACACAGGTGAAGTCCTCTACCCCTCGAATGGGCCATGCGTTGGTTGAGCGATGCAGTTTCCATGACGATGCTCCATATTCATATCCACATTCAGACTGTATTTTTTCTATCAGCAGAACTGTCCAAAGCTCCCGCCTCCCACACTCTCCACGCTAGTGGGCCTCTCCGCCAGCCGCTCGCACCAGTTGTATGCTGGGACTTCAACACACTGATTCCCTTCCACATCTGTTGCTTCATGTGGACTAAAACAACGTCTGATTCTTATCGTCGCTATCATTTTGTTACCTTTGTATTTAGTAAGATATATTTCCACCACTGGCCATTGTGCTGGAATGCCATTGACAGTAATGAGATGGGTAAATGGATAGTGATAGCTCATGTGGTTATGTTATATAGACATTTAATTCACTTCATTCTGAACCGATTGTCATGATATTTGGTTTGCTATAAATGTGGGAGAATGATATCGGTTACTTTTTGGAATCTAATCCCATTATGACAATCTAATCACTGTTTGCTTAAATTCTACTAATAATGAATAGCCAGAACTTCATGTTTTGGTGGTAATTACGCCTCCGCAACAGAATTAATTAATTCAGGTAAGTAATCTTGACCACTCCAATGTGACAAACGCATTGACGTATTCCATCTAATAGAAGTGAATGGAAATGCAGTATCTCGGTTTCTGTGTCCCATCACATCCCATACGTGCACTCAGCTCTGCTGTTACCATCAGTAACCCTGAACACACACACATACACACACACACACACACACACACACACACACACCCAGCACCACCACCACAAGCGCAAAAACAACAAAACGCCCACATACACCTCAGGCAACATCTACTCTCTATCTATCTGTGTTCTCCTCCGCATATCCTTACAGGGATTAAATGATACTTCATTCTGTTGCTGCTGTCAGGGATCATGCTATTCTCCTCTGCGTTTTTTTTGCCATTTTTTTATACTGTTACAGAAGAGGAATTGTATTAAGTGATATCACATTCAATTGATGTTCCTGGGAATTGTGTTTGTGTGTGTGTGTGTGGGGGGGGGGGGGGGGGGGGGGGGGCATAACCTGCATTGTTGGCATGGTGAAATCATTCAAAAGTGGGTGAGGTATAGCCTGGGCTTTAGCATGTAGCCTGAGGTTTAGCATACGCTGGGCATCACAAGAGGGATCTTTTCAAATTACAGTCTCATCTCCAGTCCTGTGTCAAAGTCTCTTAAAAGGAGCTATTACTATTTGAAGCTTAATATGAACACAGTAATTGACTCACTGCTTGCGATAAATGGTCTTTGTGGGCTGTGTAACAAATTTTAAAAGCTATGATGGATAAGATATTAATGAAAGGGTGCGACCAGAATTCTTGTTTCAAAAATAACAGGAGAGAAGGGTGTTTTCAGATGGAGTGACATAATGCTAATTAACGATGGAGTGACATAATGCTAATTAACAATGGAGTGACATAATCCATATAACACTGGAGTGACATAATGCTAATTAATGATGGAGTGACATAATTAATGATGGAGTGACATAATGCTAATTAATAATGGAGTGACATCTATCTATAAAGCAAGAAGCGTCTGTGTGTCCGGATGTCTGTGTGTCTGTGGCACGCATATCTCGCTGACCGTTTGTCAGACTGATTTCTGGTGTCTTGCTATGGACGTGAGTAGGTGTAGTGCCAAATTTGACGTTGTTTGAATAAGAAATGCAAAAGATATCGTAAAAGAAGCACATTGGCTTTCGCTGCTAGCCACTCCCCCTCCCACACACCACTGTACTGTAAGCTACCAGTGAGGATAGAAGCAGGGCTTTGGCAGAACTGGATCAGTGTAGGTTACACGGGTAAAAACTTAACATGTCTGACCTCAACAATAAAGTGAACTCCGCGGATTTTGCAACAACACGCCAACACACACAGGTATGCAGGCTCTTCAAAATGACGTAAAAAATGATGTGCAATAAACGGACACTTCGAATAGCCCAGGCTTTAAAGAACGTCTCAGAATGCCACACATGCAAAGCATAACCAGCGACAAGCAACGAGTGGCAGACAGAGTGTGATGTCACTTATATGAATAGCCCAGGCTACTTTGGACTGTCTTTAGACTTTGAATAAGCAAACGACAATTCCAACTGCAAGGTCCTAAATTGAAACAAGCGATAATGGTCCCGAATTAAAGAACGTCTCAGAATGCCACACATGCAAAGCATAACCAGCGACAAGCAACGAGTGGCAGACAGAGTGTGATGTCACTTATAGGCCACCAGAGACTGTTTTTGAGTCACACCGTTGCAAATTTCATATGCATCATTCCACAAAATGTTGGTTTTCTCTATCATCAAGGTATTCAATAGGCTAAGCATATATCCTTGACTCAAAACAGCTGTTAGAATTATGTCATTTTGATTTGTAAAAAATGTCACATGCAGCCATGCTTAAATTCTGCTCACTTCACATTTATTATATTATTATATTGTCTGCATTAATTATTGAATGCTTACCTGGCATTATGTTTTTCCCTATCATCCTATTTTTAAAGCAGGCCTATACCTGCAGGCATGTAATTGGGCTACAGGAATAGCATGTTTGAACGGGCACTGCACCAGTAATGCTAATTAATAATGGAGTGACATAATGCTAATTAACAATGTAGTGACATAATGCTAATTAATGACAAGAACTACATTCAAGTACGTTTAGAAGGGAGTCCTTTTTAGATTTTCCTAAATCATTTTAGTATAATTTAAAATGTCTACATGTTATAACATTTCTACCAGTAATACCCTGATTTAATTTCTGTTCATGATAAAAAACAAGTCATGTTTGAGTCTGTATTTAATCTTTACTGTTAATAAGGTCTATATCAAGATGCTCCATGTATTACTGTGTATGTGCACATTTGAGCCAGCTAGTTTTCCTGCATGTTTCTATGAAGTCTTACTGTATATTGGCTGACTGCCCAGATTGACATGAAGCGGACCCAGTTGTGTGCAAGGCCTGAGTATTATGTAACGGCTGTTCACTATATAAAGTCCAGTGTTAGCTCCATAGCAGTGGGCCTGTAGTGCAGATAATAAGATGCCCTTAATTGCGCTTGCGGCACAGAGATAGTAAATGTGTAAAACAGCAATGGGTGTGTATGGCATGATGGGTGAGCTTTTTAAGATCAAGTGAGTTGGGAATACATTGTGTGTGTGTGTGTGTCAGTAGAAATTTCTGACTGTTGAACAGCATTAAAGCAGTAGTGTGGGTATGCTTATTTGTATTGGATTGTGTTTGTAGGTGTGTGTGTAGTGTGGGTATGCTATCTGTATTGTCTTATTGTGTGAGGAAGTAAGGAGTCTGTGTGTGTGCATACATGTCTTCATATGTTTTACAAAGTGTAATGTGTGTACATGTGCGTGTATCAATTTGTATGGAGCTAAATTTGTCTCAATAATATTTGTATATGTGCAGAGGGGGATCCACAAATATTTCTTGATTTGCATGTGTGTTTTGATATCTACAAATAAAAAAATCATATTTGTAACTCGTATATTGATTTTTACAAATATAGATGTGCATTTGTAAATAAAATGCCATTTGTAAAACCGAAAATTTAATTTGTGAAATATGATTCTGCATTTGTGGATCACCAGCACAGGCATTCTTCGCTTTCTAAAGTTACGTGTTTTTGAGACGTTCTTCACATGAAAGTCACACAAATCCACATGCAAATCAAGAAATATTTGTGGATCCCCCTCTGTGCATATACAAATATTATTGAGACAAATTTAGCTCCATAATTTGTGTGTGTGTGTGTGTGTGTTCATGTGTTTAGGTAAGTTAATGTATGCATTTGTGGCAGTAGCATATTGTGTATGTTTCCAGTAGCGTGTGTGTGTGTGTGTGTGTGTGTGTGTGTGTTTTCATCTGAGAAATGTGTGTGGTTGGAAGAAACCACCAACTGCATTGATTATGTGGAGGAGGCTGAGTGTGTGTGTGTGTGTGTGTGTTCTCTGTTGGCTGACGGGTTGGGTTAGGGACTGGCACACACCCCTCAGCCAGGCTGTGGATGGGAAGAGCAGGACGCAATAATCCCTTTTCTCTTCTCCTCACTACCTTCTTCCTTCCTTCTCTTCTTCCCCTGTTCTGTTCTGTTTGTTTCCCTCCATCCCTCTCTTCCTCCTGTTCTCTACTCCTCCTATTCTCCTCTCCTCCTGTTCTCCTCTCTTCCTCCTGTTCTCCTCTCTTCCTCCTGTACTCCTCTCTTCCTCCTCCTCTCCTCTCTTCCTCCTGTTCTCCTCTCCTCCTTCTCTCCTCTCTTCCTCCTGTTCTCCACTCCTCCTGTTCTCCTCTCCTCCTGTTCTCCTCTCTTCCTCCTGTACTCCTCTCCTCCTCCTCCTCTCCTCTCTTCCTCCTGTTCTCCTCTCCTCCTTCTCTCCTCTCTTCCTCCTGTTCTCCACTCCTCCTGTTCTCCTCTCCTCCTGTTCTCCTCTCTTCCTCCTGTTCTCTCCTCTTCCTCCTGTTCTCCTCTCTTCCTCCTCCTCTCCTCTCTTCCTCCTGTACTCCTCTCCTCCTCCTGTTCTCCTCTCCTCTTCCCTGTTCTCTCTTCCTCCTGTTCTCCTCTCTTCCTCCACCTCTCATCTCTTCCTCCTGTTCTCCTCTCCTCTTCCCTGTTCTCTCTTCCTCCTGTTCTCCTCTCTTCCTCCTCCTCTCCTCTCTTCCTCCTGTTCTCCTCTCCTCTTCCCTGTTCTTTCTTCCTCCTGTTCTCCTCTCTTCCTCCTCCTCTCCTCTCTTCCTCCTGTACTCCTCTCCTCCTCCTGTTCTCCTCTCCTCTTCCCTGTTCTCTCTTCCTCCTGTACTCCTCTCCTCCTCCTCCTCTCCTCTCTTCCTCCTGTTCTCCTCTCTTCCTCCTCCTCTCCTCTCCTCCTCCTGTTCTCTCCTCCTCCTCTCCTCTCCTCCTCCTGTTCTCCTCTCTTCCTCCTCCTCTCCTCTCTTCCACCTCCTCTCCTCTCTTCCTCCTGTACTCCTCTCCTCCTCCTCCTCTCCTCTCTTCCTCCTGTTCTCCTCTCCTCTTCCCTGTTCTCTCTTCCTCCTCCTCTCCTCTCCTCCTCCTGTTCTCTCCTCCTCCTCCTCTCCTCTCTTCCTCCTCCTCTCCTCTCCTCCTCCTCCTCTCTCCTCCTCCTCCTCTCCTCTCTTCCTCCTCCTTTCCTCTCTTCCTCCTGTTCTCTCCTCCTCCTCATCTCCTCTCTTCCTCCTCCTCTCCTCTCCTCCTGTTCTCCTCTCTTCCTCCTCCTCTCCTCTCCTCCTCCTCTCCTCTCTTCCTCCTGTTCTCCTCTCTTCCTCCTGTACTCCTCTCCTCTCTTCCTCCTGTTCTCCTCTCCTCTTCCCTGTTCTCTCTTCCTCCTCCTCTCCTCTCCTCCTCCTGTTCTCTCCTCCTCCTCCTCTCCTCTCTTCCTCCTCCTGTTCTCTCCTCCTCCTCCTCTCCTCTCTTCCTCCTGTACTCCTCTCCTCCTCCTCCTCTCCTCTCTTCCTCCTCCTCTCCTCTCTTCCTCCTGTTCTCCTCTCTTCTGTTTGTTTCTTCTCTGTATTAATATTCACCCTCCACCCCCCCCCCCCTCCATCTGCCCCCCCCCCCCCCCCCCCACCTGGAAGCATGTCAATGGCTTGTCCCCTCTTTCTATTTGTGTGAATGCTGTGTGTGTGTGTGAGGAGGGTCTCTGTGTGCGTGTGTATGTGTGTGAGAGAGAGAGGGGAGGGTCTGATCTGTGTGTGTGTGTGTGAGAGAGAGAGAGGGGAGGGTCTGATCTGTGTGTGTGTGTGTGTGAGAGAGAGAGAGGGGAGGGTCTGATCTGTGTGTGTGTGTGAGAGAGAGAGAGAGAGGGGAGGGTCTGATCTGTGTGTGTGTGTGAGAGAGAGAGAGAGAGAGAGGGGAGGGTCTGTTTTGTGTGTGTGGCATGTGTGTCTGTATCTTTACTGTATGTGTGTATTCTGGCTTTGCTCTTTAGTCATTGGTCCTTAAAGGAGAATTCCGGTGTAATTTTGACCTAAAGTGTGTTGAAACATGATACCGAGTGTGAACGTATGTTTCCTAGCTCATTTCGGCTTGTCCCCTGCACTCAGAAATCTGGCGCTAGTTAGCCAATGCTACAGTACCAACAGTTTTTCGATGGGGGTGATTCCAAACATAATTCTGTGGAAAAGCATGGATTCCAGTTTCTAGCTACTGGAATCCATGCATTTCCACAGAATTATGTTTGGAATCTGATCCCTTATCATACCTGTTCATTCTTACTCGTCGCTCGACTTATCGTGACTAAATTCAAGATGGCTGCAAACGCTAAACTCTGTGAAGATACTGTCTGTATAAATCGTCTTGTAAGTGAACTACCAGTGCTTTTTCAAAGTTCTCAATGTCTCGTTTTAAATGTCAAGGCCCTTGGAAGTCTACCAATGAAGTATGGAGCTACTTTGAGCCTCGTAAATGGTGTAAAACAGTGATTTATTTGCATGGCTAGGCCGATGCCCGAGGCACCCCCATCGAAAAACTGTTTGTAGCATCGGCTAACTAGCGCCAGATTTCTGAGTGCAGGGGACAAGCCGAGATGAGCTATAGTCATACGTTCACACTCGGTATCATGTTTCAACACACTTTAGGTCAATATCACACCGGAATTCTCCTTTAAGCACCAGTGTGTGTGTGTGTGTGTGCAGGCGTGTGTGTGTGTATGTTCTCCCCAGGTATTTAGCCTCTCCTTATGCAGTCTTGCAGTCCACACTTGAGGAATGAAGAATCAGATAGAAATTGCACTAATCTGTTTCCCTCCTCTCTCTACAGAATAACTGGTCTGTTACAAACATCACTCAGGCTCTGTTTTATCTGTTGCCAATACTGCTGTCAATTTGCTCCCCAGTAACGTAAGCTACTAACAATTTGTTCCTAAATAGTGGCTGCCTTCTCCTCCACAGCATGCTGCAGAAATGCAGTGTGTTACACAACGACACGGTTCAATTATAAACTGCCATTTCTTTTCACAGTCTTTTGTGAGCACACAGCCTGCATCAGAGAAGCAAATCACTTTCAAAATAGCGTCACTTATTCTATATGAGAGCATAATAAGAGTATAGAAGTGGCAATAGCATCACTTATTCTATATGAGAGCATAATAAGAGTATAGAAGTGACAATAGCGTCACTTATTCTATATGAGAGTATAATAAGAGTATAGAAGTGGCAATAGCGTCACCTATTTTAATAGTATGAGAGCATAATAAGAGTATATGAGTGACAATAGCATCACTTATTCTTATTCTTTAATGATTTTTGCTAGACTTATGCAAGTAGTCAGTAGTCATATGATAGCTTACAACAGCCAGCAGACCATCTCCTTCTCTCTCAGCCTACAACAGCCAGCAATAAGAATACACACACACACACACAACATTAAATTGTACTTTTGTACTTTTTCTTTTTCGTATGTTTATGAGAATATGGCTTGAGTGTGGTGACCCTTTGACACCATGTTGTTTGTACGTGAGCGTTAAGGAGGCCACACAGACACAGAGAGTGCTAGCGAGGAGACGATAATTAGCTTCTTATCCAACCATGTGTTTCTGCTAATTGCCAAAACCACAGCTGGTCTGTGAGGCGACGGTGTGGAGGAGTGGGATGGGAAAAGCGAAACAATATCACGGATTGAATCGTACAACATTATACATGTTGGCGTGGCAACACATACAGTACAGGAGGGAAGAGAGAAAAAGGGGGAAGTGATAGTTAACAGAAATGATAACGAACAACTGAACTTAGCAACGAGTGATGTTTAAATTAGTAACTTAATATTGGACGGTCACTATAATACTAGCAGAATAGATTTCAACTGAACTTAGCAACAAATGATGTTTCAATTAATAACTTAAACATTGGATGGTCATTAAGCAGAGTACTAGCAGAACAGATTTCATGTTGAGCACCAGTAAAATTTCACTCTTCATTAAAAGACATGACAAGTAAAGGTGATCAGTATTTAGCACACAATTTTCTCCAAAATGACATTGACTCCCAACAGTGGGTTGGCAATCAGACCAGGCCGGGCTAACCCATTATCAAGTAGCAATGCCACCGATGCTTTGCCACACCCATGAGTGCAGCGAGATCTTTTACCAGTCTGCTGTTGCACATCTTTTACCAGTCTGCTGTTGCACATCTGCTGTTGCACATCTTTTACCAGTCTGCTGTTGCACATCTTTTACCAGTCTGTTGTTGCACATCTGCTGTTGCACATCTTTTACCAGTCTGCTGTTGCACATCTGCTGTTACACATCTTTTACCAGTCTGCTGTTGCACATCTGCTGTTGCACATCTTTTACCAGTCTGCTGTTGCACATCTTTTACCAGTCTGTTGTTGCACATCTGCTGTTGCACATCTTTTACCAGTCTGGTGATGCACATCTTTTACCAGTCTGCTGTTGCACATCTTTTACCAGTCTGCTGATGCAAGTGCCGTTTTCTTTGCAGCCATCTGTTGTGGCAGCAGCATCAGAGCCAGTCACACCAAGGCATACAAAGCAGCACTATGTGAGCCAGGAAGCTAGCCATTGCACAGTCTCTTATTGGCACCGCTACAAGCTTGTGTGGTGATATTATCTAGACACATTTAATAATAATGCTTGTGTGTGTGTACTGGTCTATTAAGGAGACCTTCCATTTAATATGCAAAACATGTACTGGAAATAGTTTGTGCAGCTGGTATGCAAACAATGTACTGGAACATGTAGTCTGCCTGTTATGCAAACATTTACTGGAAGTCATGAGACTGGAACGGTCAAAGGCTAAGAGTGGCTGGCATGCAAAACATTTACTGGAAGTCAAAGAGTGGAAATAGAAGGGGCTAGCAGAAAAGGACAAGCAGGGACTTCCAGAGAGAGGAAGTGAAACCAGATGTTGAAGTGACACATAGAACCTGGACACATGTATTCTGCCTAGCAACACACATTTTTTAATGTCTATATGAGGAGGAGTTTCCACCAATATCTCAAGTCCCAAAACGCTCTGATTGGCTAAAAGGGGCCTGGTGACGTTCCTGGAGATAGGAACGCCTCTCAGGCCCCCGAGAGTATAAAGGAGAGAGCTCAGGCACATTCAGATCAGATCTCATCGGGGTAGCAGCTGCCACTCACCACTCTATTGCCTGACGGTCCAGTCCTGACTCTGTTTGGATTGTATTATCACTGCAATACGGTGAATAAAGGATCAACAGTCTTCAGCTTCTCTCGTCTTGGTGTTCTCCTTCGGGTCTTTGACATCAGAGTGCTAGTTGGATTGGAGGTTTTTGGAAGTGGATGATTTCCACGACAGATCTGGAGGTTCTACCGAGATTTGAAAGGATTCAACAAGGAAAGCAGTTCCGTCCCGGGTGAAGCAGACTTCTCCAGTGCAGTTCTCCGGGCCCAAAAAGGTAAGCACTTTTGCTTATTATTAGGGAGAACTGTACTGTGGGAGTCGGTGGGTAGGCCGGGAAGGGATACTAACCTGAATCCTCAAAAGAATAGTGGAGACACAAGACAGAGATTGGGTTGTACTGTTGGTCTTAAAAAGCGTTTTGTAATTTTGTGAACCGGTTAAAATAGTTTTCAAGGAGAAAACTGAGTGAAATGGCCATGTAATAATTTCCAAGGAGGAAATCTAGTTTTCAAGGAGAAAACTAAAATAGTGTTTTAATTTCCAAGGAGGAAATCTAGTTTTCAAGGAGAAAACTAAAATAGTATTTTGTGTAAAGGGAGCACGGGCTGCCCTAAAATATATGTGTGTTTCAGAGAAAAAGAACGGATTAATAGGTAAAAATTGCAATATTAGCTGTGAGTTGAACGTGTGAAACTGTCCTGAGCAAAGAGTGATGAACAAAATACATTTTATTATAATCTGCTGTTGTTTCTGTAAAAACTGAGTGTGCGCCGTTGTGTTTTCTTTTGACCGCCTGGGCATGGGCCCACAATAGATGCAAGACAAGCGCACATACAAATTTGAGGTAGAGGAGTTCGGCGAGGGAAGAAGGATCGCCACGCTAACAGACGGAAGTCAAACCCACATAATAGAAGTTGCAGCTGCAATATTCATAAGACAGCTGCACAGCAACCATAGCCTGGACATAAGGAGATTGTTGCAGTTGTTGGAGGTTTTTGCAGATGCCCCCCCCGAGCCCCCTGTTAGAGTAACAATATTGCCCAAGATTAGGATTGTGAGAGACCATAGGCCAGAGACCCTAGGAAAAGTCCTCTACCGCTTTGAAATTTCTGATGATTCAGGTGAAGAAGAACCAGACACAGACTCCCCAGAAGAGTTCACTCCAAACAGTAGTGTGAGAGAGCAAGAGGCAGACATTGAGCCAGGGGAAGTAAGTGCCCCACCAGAGACAGGATACAGCAGCCAAGGGTCAGAGGAAGAGGGGCGCCAGGAGTCAGGTCAAGGGGGTCTAGTGAGAGCTCCAACTCCCTATCCAGGCAACACCGTATCCCACCAGCTGATTCGCAGTCCATTCCGTGTAGTTAACAGCCCAGCCACCTCCCGATATAGCTCACCGCCCTCTACAAGTTATAGCCCAACCAACCCCCGGTCCAACTCAAGCTACGGCCCGACTGAGCCCCAGCCAGTGCAGGACATAGAACAGGCGCTGAAAGAAATAGTGGGCCGAGATAGAGGAAGACTGGCCGATTTTACGAGAGAGTCTTTATCAGTGTCAGTATTCTGGAACAAGGAAGGGAGCACTAGGGATAAATATTCAGTTCATGTTGACCACCGTGACAAGTACGGAGGAACCCACTCAAGACTAGGCACCAGCGTAGCGCCACTGGCACTGCAGACAGTAATAGAACAGGTAGGAAAGTTTGTGGGGGTGAACACAAGGCCGGTGGTTGACCAGCTCTTTGCCCCACCTGAGGGAAGGAAGCGCAAGTTTGAGAGGGATTCCCCAGCTGCTAGGAGGAGAAGGACAGATAGAGAATATAGATAGAAAGCTAGTGAAAGGGGAGGCACTACGGCAGGGCCTCCATAACAACTGCTTGAACTGAACAAACCCCACAGTAACGGCTTAGAAAAACTTGTAATCCGCTAACTCTGCTTAAATTGAAAGTATTGTACCTGCTTCAATAAAATAAAGAGAAAATAAAGTCAATAAATGTACTTTGTAAAAGCAAAATAAAAGGTTAAAAGGTAATCTTGAGTGAAGAAGTATTATTGAAAAGACAAGATAAGGATTCAAAGCCCCCACTGATACAATAACGTTGGTGAAATAGGAAGGGTAGTTATAATATTAAAATAAAAACAGGGACTAGAGGGAATAAGCAGAGTAACGCCCACAAAAGCGAACGAACTTAGAAAGTAAGTGGCATACCACTTTCATTCGGCTACGGTGAAAGTATATGGAACAGGGACAGCAGAGCGTGCTCTGGGCCATAGAAATCGTTGAATACGACGAACACGACTGGGAGACAAGCGTAAGAGACGGGGAGGGCCGAGAATACGTAGGATACGTGGGTGAGGCCCCCTTTGAGTGCAAATTCCCGTATAGGTGCAAAAATCGAGACGACATAGACCTAAAAGCAACGCTTTCTTTGTTGAGTAAACTAACCCCTAATAGCCTGCCAGTGAGGAAACAGAAGGAACCACAGCCCCAAGCAGCCGGAAGTAAAGGAGAGGCTACATCGGGTGACCCGAAGATAAAGGAGAGGTGGACAATAAGAATCTCTGAGCACGGGAGTGACGGGTGGAGCGTAAGCGCAGTGAACGATAGAGGAAAAGCATTCGAAGAAAGGAGAGGCCAACTGAATACGGTCTTCAAGGAGTGGGGCGACGTGCGGAACTCTATACTGTACTTGGTGAGCGACCTACGACTGGACTGGGAGGAAAAAGACCAGAACAGATACAGAAGGGAGAGGAAAAGACAATACGAAAAGGATTGTCGCCTGTTCTGCACTGACCGGGAGGACATAAACGAACTAGACTACGGCAAAAATCCCCATTCCACCGAAGACAACGACCTCTAAGAAAAATGGCAACCAGAGTGATGACACCGCTGGAGGAAGTAGTAAGGGAGAATGCCATCGCTGAAAAGGACGTAAAAACCATCAACCACAAGTGGTTCCTAAGATACAAAGGAGACCACACAGCATGGCCAAAAGAAGGGTCACTCAACCCGACAATAATTGCTCAAATGAGGGAAAAAATCATGAACCACAAGGGTTATGACAAAGGCCCACGGAGGCAGGAAAAGAGAGAGAAGGAATTGAAAACTCTGGAGGCCTTCGCTAAGATATCGGAGAGAAAGAGAAGGCAAAGGGCGGACCAGAATGACACGCCGCCTGAAGCACCCACCACAGAGAAGTGCCCCCAATCACAGCCCACAGAGAAAGAGCTGGACGCCCCGACCCAAGCAGCAGAGCCAGGAGCCCCACCCATGGAGGAGCTGCGTCCTCCCCCATACAGGGAAAAGGACAAGCTGTACCCGGAGGTACCACGAGAAGAGGACAACGTGCGGGAAATAATCCGGCGCCTGGAAGAGAGGGACCCACGGGCCCTGGCAATACAAGCACCGGGATATGGGTCACAGGCCCCAACGGTGCACCTGGCAGTACAGGCCCCACTAATGGTGAAGGGGATCACACTGGAAGGGACCTGCGCGGAGGTGCTGAAAGAAGTAAAGAGAATAAGGTGGGAACAGGCCAACCCCCAGCCGAGACCATCAACCTCCCAACCGGCGTCCGCGCAGGCATCGCCACCATCATCCCCCACCAGGGAAACGCTCCCAGAACACCTTCTGGAAAGTACAGAGCCGGGTGAAGGAAAAGAGTGGGATGAGGAAGGAAAAGCTGCAAGGGAGTTGGAGGAGCAGGTGGTGAGTGACTACCACACAAGCCTAAGAGGCCACCGGGAAACAGACGAATCCCCAGTGACCAGCCCCCGAGAGCTCTGTGAGGAGGGCCAGAAAAGGCGTGCAGGTGATCCAGAAGCTGGAGGAAGCAAGCCCCTACGCCTCCCAGGCCGAAGGAAGGAAGAAGCCCCAGAGGAGGGAGAAGAGGAACAGAGACAATGGTATAGGAGGCTGTGGGACCACCTGAAGACAGTCATGAGAGAGTGGGTAGAGGCCACAGGAGAGGAAGAAAGAGAAGCCCGAGATAGAGAGGCCATGAAGACCCTGGCCTGGGTGAGGTCACAGATGGACAAGGAACCGGTAAAAGAGGGGTGCCGAGAGTCATGGCGGAAGCTCGAGGAATACACCCAGGTGTGCTGGAGGAAAGTGGAAAAAGCCATTAGGCAAGCGGAAGAGAGATACCGAAACAGAAGAAGAGAGGAACAGAGGGTTGAAGAACGGTATGAAGGAAAAATGGAGAGAATGGAAAAGGGTCTGAAGGAGTTGAAAGCCGCTAAAAGGATCGGATCACGGGAGGTAGAACTGGCCGAGGAGATTATGGAAGAATTAACAGAGATAGAGAAGTGGGAAGAGAAGGGGACAGGCCCAGGGAGCACGCCAGAACATGCCAAATATAAAAGGGATTGCAGGAGCTGCGGCGAAAGCCTGAAAAGAGAAATGACGGAAGTCCTGAAAAGAATGGAGGCCATGGGAGCCCGAGAGAAAGAAGAAGGAAGGCTCAGGGAGGAAGAGATGAAGAAGAAGAGAGGGGCCCGCCGACTAACCTTCGAACTGACCTGCAGTCCAACCACGAAAGCGGAAGAAGATGAGGAAGATACGGACGGGGCAGACAGCCAGACTGGCTCAGAAGGGGACTATGAGTCAGTGGAAGACGAGGAGACAGGACTGGAAGTCATGAAACAGCTCCTCGAAGAGCAAATTCAGAGAGAACTGTCACAGGGTCCGAGGGGAGAGGACCCCTCAGTGTGTCTCGGCTGCGAAAGAACGTTCAAAGGAGAAAAGGGGGTGAAGGCCCACCAGCGACAGACAGAGGGATGTAGAGAGCGGGCCGGAATACTCCCAGTGATGATCCCACCCAGTGTGCTCGCCACAGGACTGTTTGGAATCAGCAGGATGAAGAAAGGGGTGGAGAAAGGCCTGGACGAGATCAGAAAAGGAGTGCGAAAGGGGCTCGACGAGATCGAAGGGGGAGTCAAGAAAGGCCTAAAGGAAAACAAGAAGGAGCTGGAAAAACTGGAAAAGGAGGGAAAGAAAGAAAGAGAGAGGGCACGGAAAGGAAAAGAAAGAATGGAAGCCATCCCAGAGGAATTGGACGAGGAAGAAACGGTTGTGATGGCACCATTAATAACAAAAAACCATACGGCCCACTACCAGCCATGGACCCACTCAGATGTGAATGGCCTCATTTCACGGCTCCCTGTCCTGCATGAGGGAGCGGGCAGATGGATAAGTCGGCTAGAATCAGAGACTCAAGGCCGAAACCTAGCCGTAGGAGATATAAAATATCTGCTCGGCCTGATATTGGGAAAAGCTGACACAGAGGCTGTACTGGAGAGAGAAAACCTAGGGCGGTTGATGAATCCCAGCAGAGACGCCCTGTGTTTTGACAGCGTCCGGAACAACGTGTGGAAGGCCCTAAGGGCAGCTTACCCCAACCACTACAGCCCCTCAGCCGTCTGGATAGAGAAACTCAAAGACAGCGATAACCCCGCAGCCTTCGTGGAAAGGGCAGCGCAGGAATGGACGATAAGGATGGAACAAAGACCAGAAGATTCCGGTCCCCTCACCATGCAGTTCAGAAGAGCGGTTATGGACGCACTACCAAGAGAAGTCAGGACACAGCTGGAAAGCGACTGGCGCCTGGCAGCCATGCCAAAAGAAGAATTTAGACTGGCAGTGGTACACCATGTAACTCTGTACAGACAAGGGAAAGACAAGGAGGAGCAGCAAGAGAAGGAAGCGATAAGGAAGCTGACCCATGTGCAGCTCCAGGAGGCAAAGGGGGCAAAGAAGGCAGTTACCCAAGCTCCGGTAATGCCCGCTACGGCCCCTACCACACAGCCACCACCACCGGTAGTGCAGCAACCTATGGTGCAACAACCAGTAATGATGCAGCCGCAACCTATGCAGCCCATGATGCAAACATGGCAACAAGCGCCATATGGACCCCCACAACAACAGCAACAGAGACAACAATGGTACCAGCCAAGAGGCAGAGGAGGATTCCGCCAGGGAAGAGGTGGACAAGGCAGAGGAGGCTATGGAAGGGGACAATACCAAGGCCAGCAGAGCCAAGGAAACAGCATTCAATGTTGGATGTGTGGAGGAACGGGACACATCTCCAGGGATTGCCCGACGAAGACCGGAGGCCAGAACAACCAAGGAGGACAGACAAATCAAGGACAAGTGCAAGGAGGGAATTATGCTCCCCAACAAGGGAGAGCCCCACAGCAGATGCAGGCACCCTCTGGCCCAGTCTCCCCTTACGGGGGAAACTGGAATTGACGAGGCCCAGAAAACCCAGGGGAGGGTCAGTTCCCCGCCCTGTCAAGGGGAGCTGACGCAGAACCAATGCTGCAGGTTCTAATCGAGGGCATGGAAGTCAAATGTTTAGTGGATACAGGGGCAACATATACTTGTCTACACCCAAAAGATGCCCAACACCTCCCCAGATCTTCAGGAAAGTTTATGAAGACAGTGGGTTTCTCGGGAAAAACGCAGCTAATTCCAATGACGGCTCCAGTATCGATCCAAATAGAAGACAAGGAAATCAGGATACCAGTCTTAATAGCAGAGCACACGCCCGTCAACCTATTGGGACGGGACGCACTGTGCAACCTAAGACTCCAAATTGAGTGTTCCCCAACAGGAGTACAAATAACAGGGCTGGCAACCCAAATGGCCCTAAGGATAAGTGCCCCAACTCAAACTGAAACTCACCAGGTCTACTGGATTGGACAATTGGAACCAAGCATAGAGCGAGTAGTCTACAACGAATATGCTTTCCAAATAAACAGCCTTCATGCTCGGCTGAGGACGCCAAGATGCCCTTTTCATTGTACGATAAAATTCGACCAGACGCCAAGCAAGGAAAGAGAGGAAAGATGGCATAGGGACGTGAGTAAGTGGGGACGCATCCCACTCGACATACACGCACTGGTGGTGGCCAAGGAGGGAGTGGCCGCTGAGGTAAAATTTGCGAAAGGATGGGATCTAGGCTTGATCTTCGACATGCCTGGAACAAGGCCACACATTACGCTAAGAGTGGCCAGGGGTCACAGAGCAAGAGAGATGGGCCCAGTGATGCTCAAGGCCCTGTGCGTCAAGTGGAAGGACACAGGAAATGATCGACTCCAAACGGCTATCAGTAAAGGAGGAGAGCCAATGTTCAGGATAAAATTGGACAACCCGGTCACCGTGTGGGGAGTCCCACAGATAATCGAAATCATGGACACAGAACCACAGGAGAGAGAGGAGATACCCTATGTTGAAGGATGCCCATATGGGAATCAATTTTGCCTCTACCGCCTATTCCCAGGAGCGGGGCGCCGCTGCTGGGACAAAACGAGACATGTACCGTTCAGCAAAGAAGACGCAGAATGGAGCATGTACATGCGACATCTGTCATGGTGCCCGAAGAAAAGGGAAGCACAACCAGCAGTATATCTCCCGGAGAAGGTTTATGACATACCCTACGTCAAAGGATGCCCCTACGGCAACCCATACTGCATGTATGGCCTGCTGGGAGGAGCAGGATATCGATGCTGGGATAAGGAAAACCATGTGCCCATCGACAAGTCCGACCTAGAATGGGAGGAATATAAGAAGTACTACCTAGACGGCGAGGCGGACAAAAAGACAGGGAGGCCGGGACCGACCCCCTGGAAAATGATGATGCTACAAGAGGCGACAGAAACAGACGCCGAACGGGCAGAGAGAATATTGAGGAAAGTGCCGCCTGCGGTATGGTCACAAGGAGATGGGGACATAGGGCTGGTCAAGTCAGCAAGCCCTGTGGAGTTCAGGCTGAAACCAGGAGCGACGCTGCCTTTCCAGCCGCAGTACCCCATTTCAGCAGAGGCAGCTGAAGGGATAAGAGGGACAATTGAAGACCTCCTGGGAGCAGGAGTCCTAGAGGAAGTCCCAAGTGCAAGGTGCAACACACCCATATTTCCCGTGCTGAAGGCGGATGGAGTGCGATGGAGAATGGTCCAGGACCTCAGACCCGTCAACGAGCGCATTGAGGACTATCCGGCGGATGTCCCACATGCTAACGTACTAATGACCAACATCCCGGCAAGTGCAACAACGTTCTCCGCCATTGATCTGGTTCAAGCATTTTTCACAATACGGGTGGCCCCTGCAAGTAGGGAATTTTTCGCATTCAAATATCAGGGCAAGACGTTCCAGTACACGAGGCTCCCACAAGGGTTTAAGCACTCACCGCACATCTTCAACCAAGCCCTCAAGGAAGACTTAAAGCACATCACATGCCAAAGCACGATTCTGCAGTATGTTGACGACGTCTTGGTATGCTCACCGGACCAGGAAACGTGTGAGAGGGATACGGTCCACGTGCTGACCGTTCTGGCCGAAGGGGGGTACAAAGCATCAAGGAAAAAGCTACAATTTGCACAGCCCCAGGTGATCTACTTAGGTCGCCGGATCTCACATGGGCACAAGGGCATCGCCCCGGAACACATTGAGGCAATTGCCAAGGCACCGAAGCCAAACACGGTGAAGCAAATGATGTCGTTCATTGGACTCATAGGTTTCAGCAGCGACTGGGTGGAGTGCTATGAACAAAAGATAGCCCCACTACGAGCCATGATCGTGCAGGCTGGAACCAGCCACCTGAGGAATCGTCTCACATGGACAATGGACGGAAACGAGGCGTTTGAACGCATCAAAGGAGAACTACAGCAAGCACCGGCACTTGCACTGCCGGATTACGGAAGACCCTTCTATCTGTACGTATCGGTCAGGAAGGAAGCAGGAAAAGACGCGTACATGACCGCAATCATGGCACAAACACAGTGCCATGGACGTGGCAAACAAGCAATTGCCTACTACAGCTCAAAGCTGGATGCGGTGGCCCAGGGCTACCCACCATGCTTCCAGGGTCTTGAAGCTGTATATTCGGCTTACGTCAAAGCCTCTAACATCACCATGGGATGGCCAGTGGTGATACACACCAGTCACGCAATAGCACAGTTGGTGGAACAAGGAAAATTCTGTGTGACGCCTCAGAGGCAATTGAGGTACTACAATCTGTCGCTCTGCCCAGATGTCACTATAAAGGCATGTGACACGGCAGGAAACCCGGCGGATCTCATCCCACTTGAATATGAGGGCGAGCCACATGACTGCGTGGCTGATTCAATCGCCTTCTCAAAACTGAGGGAAGACCTGCAGAGCGAGCCATTAAGACAGGGAATCACCTACTTTGTGGACGGCTCTAGCCATAACTACGACAACAGGACACATGCAGGATTCAGCGTAGTGCAGATGACAGGTCCAGAAACATTTGCGACAATTATGAGTGAGCCATGCACACAACCATGTTCAGCGCAACTAGCTGAATTAAAGGCGCTGACAGCAGCGTGCTCTCTGGCGGAGGGACAGGATGCAACCGTACACACGGACAGCGCCTATGCCCACAACGTCTGCCATGTGCATGGCGCTCAATGGAAACAGAGAGGGTTCAAGAAATCGGATGGGAGCCCCATCCAGCATCTGGAGCAGATTCAGTTGTTGTTAGCAGCGATGATGCGTCCAAAGACGCTGGCAATATGCAAATGCAAGGCGCATTGTAAGGGACAGGACTACATTACTCTAGGGAATGCACAGGCAGATGAGGCAGCGAAGGAAGCGGCGTTGGAGGCTAGAAGGTCAAATGCCGCCCCTAAATCTCCACAGGATAACGAACCACATAAAATACTGCTCAACAGGACGGGGCACAGCGTGCCCTGCCCTACAAAATGCCCCTACCCTCACAACACATGTATGTGGTGCTCCCAATGGTGCGATGACGACCACAAGCACCAGGTAGATCCCGTCTGTTGCGCGCTATGCCAGAGGGCCAGTTGCCCCGAGTGCGGGGACAAGCCCTGTGAGGCCAGGTACTCGCCAGGCGTAATTGATCGTTTTTTTACGGCAACCGACACAGTAATACAAGCCCCAGTGGTTCGAACCTTGCCTGACGGACGGACGCTTAGAATTGTGGATCCCATGCTCACGCTTAGCGCTATCAAAGACGCACAGAGCGAGGCACCGCGTGCCGAAACACTGCTGTGGGAGGAAAGGGGTGCGTCGAAAGGCAGAAATGGGGTGTGGAGGAGTCATGATGGAAGGGTGGTGGCCCCAAGTAGACTCCTTGATCTCCTCATTCATGATGCGCATGATGTGGATCATTGCGCAAGGGGGGAGGTCAAGCGGCAGATACTTGACAAGGGGTTCTGGGCCCCATACCTTCAAGATCGCATCAATTACGTGCTAAGAAATTGCCACACCTGTGCCACGCACAATTACAGAAACAACATAACAATAGGCATAGGACCACGGCCCCTGGGACACGTGCCACTCCCAGAGGGACCGTTCAAACACCTGGTAATGGACTACATCGACATGGGTCGAACGGTAAACGCGTACAAACACGTGCTGGTGATAATATGCCGCTACTCACGATGGGTAGAAGCCTGTCCAAGCCGAGGGCAGGACGAGAAAACGGTGATTCGATTCCTAGCAAGGGAAGTGATACCCAGGTTTGGGATCCCAGAAATAATCAGTAGCGACAATGGCCGAGCGTTTACGGCCAACACGTGGAAAAAGATTGCGCAGGCGCTGTGCATCAAGACTCGGTTTGGTTGTGTTTACCACCCGCAGTCTCAGGGGATGGTTGAAAGGGCGAACGGCACGCTGAAAAATAAGATAGCGAAGATCGTCCAAAGCGCACATGACGATCCAAATCTGCCAAACTTAAATTGGGTTGACGCGCTGCCAATCGCGCTGATGAAAATGCGTTGCGAAAAAAATCGAACCACGCATCTGACCCCGCACGAAATGGTGACGGGGCGGGCAATGCCCACACCACGGTTCAGAGGGGATCAGAGGCCTCCGCTGGAAATTCTAGAACAGGAAGTAAGCAGTTACATTAAACAGCTCTCTCAAGTTCACAGGGCAGTTTTCAACGAGCAGAAGAGAAGAGAAAGAGCTCGGGAGCGGAGGACTGAGCCCGGACCAATCCAAGTGGGAGACTGGGTGTACCTGAGGGTGTTTAAGAGATCGTGTCTCGACCCCAGGGCAGAGGGGCCCTACCGAGTGACCCAGGCTACCCCCCGGGCGGTAAGAGTGCAAGGATCAGATTTGTGGTATCACCTTAACTCTTGTTACAGGGCGGTGCCACCAGAAGGAGCGAGAGGTCCAGAGGGGGTGGAAGACGATGACGGGGACCAGGGCCCGCCAGGACCCCCACCAGACTCCCCCGGGGAGGATGATGGTGGTGGGGAACAAAGGGGAGGACCAGGTGCGCGTAGGAGTACGAGGCGGAGGATACTGCCGGCTCCTACTGATGACCCTGGGCGGAATGTACCTAGGGTGCCTGCTGTTCTCCCTCCCCTATCTATACCTACAGGTACTGGCGATGCTGGAGCCGAGCCAGGCTCGAGGATGGGAAGGCGACATCCACCTGAAGTGGGAGCCACTCCCGAATCCCAAGTATCCAGACCTGCCACCGCCTCGACCAGCGGTGATCCACCAGCTGACCCCACAGCCCACTCTCGGGCCACGACCACACCCGACCTCACGGGGAGTGACGCCGAAGAAACGCCGAGGCCGGAAGGGGAAGCACCGCCGCCGCCACCGCCACACCAGCAAGGGAACGACACCATCGACTTTGGGGACTTCTACGCCGACTGGGATTACCCGTACCCAGCCGACGCCCCCGCTGACGACCAGACTGGAGCACAGCCATCCGCCGCAGAGATCGCCGAGGCCCTCGACGCGCTCAGGTTACCCGCTGTCCTTACGCCTCCTCCCCGGACACCTCCTCGACAGGGCTCGCAACTTCATGCGGAGCCTGTGGGGAGGCCAACGGACTCAGGGCACACCACGGGTGGCCCCCACTTCGGGGACAGCCACCCAGGAACAGGGCACACCACGGGCGATCCCCACTTCGGGGACAGCCACCCAGGGACCAGCCACGGGACAAGACGAGTACTCCAAGGGATCGGCCTGGACGACTCCCTCGATGCCCACTGGACGGGGGGCTTCGAGGAGGCCATCGATTGGCCCCTCCAGAGATTCCCAGAGGACGACGAAAGCGACGGAGGGGGTACGGACTGCCGCCCCCAGTGACGCTCTGCGAGGGGACGGAGAGGAGCTGCTCGACAACGGTGCCCTAGACACGAGCAATATTCTGTACATAGGGGGATCAGGAGATGAGGCGCCCACCCCGGAGTCAGAAGCATCGGGAAGTAACGAATACATCCCGGTGCCGGACAGTGCAACGACTCCGGTGCCGGACAGTGCAACGACTCCGGTGCCGGACAGTGCAACGACTCCGGTGCTGGACAGTGCAACGACTCCGGTGCTGGACAGTGAAACGACTCAAAGCAAGAATGAGAGCAAAAATGTAAATAGTACAAGCACGCTTCTAGAAAACCCGTCAAGCAAGAATGAGAGCAAAAATATAAATAGTACAAACACGCTTCCAGAAAACCTGTCAAAGAACCAGACTTTGGGGACTCAGGCCAAAAGAAGAAGGAAGAGATCAACAAGCGCTCTGGAGGAATGGGAGGACAATTCATGGATGCAATGGGCCAAATACACGGCAAAGACAGTGAA
Organism: Alosa sapidissima; assembly: GCF_018492685.1. NCBI lineage: Eukaryota > Metazoa > Chordata > Actinopteri > Clupeiformes > Clupeidae > Alosa > Alosa sapidissima. The sequence goes on along the minus strand of NC_055962.1, from coordinate 36,471,401 downwards.
GCCAGAAGGAGGGTGTTATGTGTGCTCAGCAGTGAGACCAAAGCTGGCCATACTACCAGCACCAGGAACTGGAGAAGAGGATGCGGTATATCGAACGTCGGGAAGGCAGTACAAAGACGACAAGCTGTCTCCCTTTGCATGTCTTGAGCAATTAGGAAGTGAGAAGTTACGTAAGTGGGGGACTGGTATAGGCCCCTCATCCGCAGAACGAAGGGAAGAAAAGGAAACGCACAAAGTCCAAGAAAATGAGGCAAGATGTGAAAAAGACTACCCAGGCATAGGAACCAGGGTAGCAAGGAAAACACACCGCCTCTATGAAATACCAGAAGACGTAGAGTTTGAATGCTTTGAAGTACCCCCCAACAAAGGCATGGTCAAGGGGAGCACGAAGGATGTAGGAGCATTTGAAGGACGCTGCACAGCAAAGTGGGTCCGCGAATCCGACAGCTTCTTGTTTCGCCTAGTAGAGAGGAGCGAAAAAGGGAAGAGGATTGGAGTCGAAGCGAACATCACGATGTTGGGTGTAAACTGGAGGGACGAACGGGATGTTCCGCTGGCAGACTTATGGTGGGTCTGTGGAAGACAATGGGGACTGCGAAACACCCTTCCGAAATACTGGAGGGGAAGGTGTGCAAGGGTCACCCTGGCCCAGCAGACCTACATAGTCCCCTGGTCAGAATGCAACTCAACATCGAACTCGACCGGCCCAGGGCGCAACCAGCAGACACCCGTAGAAGGGAACCTGAGGAGAAGTCGGAGGGACGCCGACGGTGGAGTATATATGGACGTGTTCGGACAGCCCCACAACGTCCCGAGACAGTTCAAAGCACGGGACGAGGTGCTGGCCGGATTTGAAGCCGCCATCCCCGTCTACGGAGCATCCATAGGCATCGCCAAGAATGTTCAATGGATCAACTACATCCACTACAACGCCCTACGGTTCATGAATGCCACAGTGGAGGCGTTCAGCGCGCTTGATAGAAGGCTGAACGCCACCACAAAAATGGCAATGGAAACCAGGATAGCAGTGGACTGGATACTGGCAAAGGAAGGTGGAGTGTGCGCAATCGTCGGGACAGATTCGTGCTGTACGTACGTCCCAGGTGAAGGCGAGAACATGGATGACTTCACCAACGCGATGAACAGGCTCAAGGCCGTCAACAAGGAGGCCCACGAGAACTCTGGATTGGCACCGACATTTGCGGGACTCCCGGATATTTTTGCCCCCGTAACCAAGTGGCTAACGGACACCTTTGGGTCATGGGGGGGTAAGATTGTAGCATTTCTGGGAAAATTACTGTTTGGAGCAGCCTTAGTGGTAGGAATGTTTTGCTGTATTACTCAATGTTGTGGTAAGGGTTGCTCCAAGGTGGTCGCTAGACAACTAGTGGTCCAAAATATAAGGATGCCCTGGGACGAGGAGGATGCGAGTGAAAGGATCCTTTTAGTACAAACTAGTGTGAGACGAATAATGGAGAGCGAATTCAACGAGGGTTATGTAAGGGAGCAGGGGCAGGAGTTTCCTCCCCCGGAGTTTCCCCTCCCGAATATATACGAGTAGGGGTGGGGTCCTGCGAGTCACCCACCTCTACACACACACTGACGCACACTCACATACACAACACTGACAGGTAATTCACAAGGCATGTGACTGCACGCCCAGGTGACAGAGTCAAGGGATACTAGAGTCAAGGGGTATTATGGGCTGTGACCTGATACGAATGAGTCGCCTTAAGTGATCTTTGCTTAGTGCTTCGCTATACATAGACGGTAACTTAAGTTTTATGGAGGTGTAGCCCTCCACTGCAAGGCCATCCAAACCTGGATAGATGTAACCAAAGCTTGCTACCAGAAGTAATCACCTCACCCCAAGTTACCGCGCGTCGGACCTGGCCCGCCTAGTGGTGTGGCAGGTGTGTGGCGCGGTCAGGGCTCGAGGACGGGTACGACCCCATTGGCCAGCAGGGGCAACCTAAGGCAGAGCATGGCGGCCCGTCCCCTCGGTGTAGCGCGCCTGCGGCCGGTGTGCCCACCCATTCTCACGCTAGTGTGAATGCCCGGAGGACTCCGGAGGAAAAAGGGGATGACGTTGCGAGTAACAAAGGGGGGTGTAGTGTGACGCATAGAGGCCGGAAAGGGGCCGTATATACCATTTACTGCTAAAAGAAGCCAGTAGGGGATGGGCAAGTGACGAATAGGATCATGAAGTTGTTATGTAATTCCGATTTGGCACCGATGGCCGTTGCATGAAATTCCTTTCATGCTCAAGGTGACTAGCACATTAGCCGCTTTGGGGACAAATCCGTCTCGGGTCCTAGCCATATGTTCGTAACAAGGAATTGGTCTTTCTGTCACTTGATCTGGGCGTTCAGGGCTTGCTTACCGATGTTATTTACTCTCGTAAAAGGCAATGATGCCAACACATTTACTAGTTATAAGGTTTAAGATTTTACGTACGCAATAAGGTTTGTAGTAGTAGACACCATCCCCCTGTAACTCGCTCGTGTGCACATAGCCTGAGGTGTCATGACAATGTACGGGGTTATGACACACTCCTTTGTTTAAATAATGCTTATGCTGCATAGCGAGGCTAATTTAGCCTCGAAGGGGGGAATATGTGGTGATATTATCTAGACACATTTAATAATAATGCTTGTGTGTGTGTACTGGTCTATTAAGGAGACCTTCCATTTAATATGCAAAACATGTACTGGAAATAGTTTGTGCAGCTGGTATGCAAACAATGTACTGGAACATGTAGTCTGCCTGTTATGCAAACATTTACTGGAAGTCATGAGACTGGAACGGTCAAAGGCTAAGAGTGGCTGGCATGCAAAACATTTACTGGAAGTCAAAGAGTGGAAATAGAAGGGGCTAGCAGAAAAGGACAAGCAGGGACTTCCAGAGAGAGGAAGTGAAACCAGATGTTGAAGTGACACATAGAACCTGGACACATGTATTCTGCCTAGCAACACACATTTTTTAATGTCTATATGAGGAGGAGTTTCCACCAATATCTCAAGTCCCAAAACGCTCTGATTGGCTAAAAGGGGCCTGGTGACGTTCCTGGAGATAGGAACGCCTCTCAGGCCCCCGAGAGTATAAAGGAGAGAGCTCAGGCACATTCAGATCAGATCTCATCGGGGTAGCAGCTGCCACTCACCACTCTATTGCCTGACGGTCCAGTCCTGACTCTGTTTGGATTGTATTATCACTGCAATACGGTGAATAAAGGATCAACAGTCTTCAGCTTCTCTCGTCTTGGTGTTCTCCTTCGGGTCTTTGACATCAGAGTGCTAGTTGGATTGGAGGTTTTTGGAAGTGGATGATTTCCACGACACTTGCCAACATGCTAAATGGTGTCTTTTGCCACCACAGTCAGCAATATGATGCTGTGAAAAGTTGTCTTTCATTTTAGTGGTGTGTTCCTACCCGGGATACAGAACTGCATAGTGCCTATCCTGGATGGCCGGTGGTGTTTATTGGTCCTTCAAATGACCGTATACCAGTAAAATGAATTTTAACACAATGTCAAAGCTAGTTGCATGATAAAAAGCATACATGAAAAAGGGGCACATTGTGGCATGGTATTGCTGGCTCTGTACTGGGGGAAGCTCAGGAGCCCTTAGAGTTGGTGGTTGAGAGGGGTGTTGCACATATGACTCTTCATGATGGACAACACTTCACATACCCTGTACAAACTACTGGTCAGACAGTGTCTACAAACTCTGATACACTGAAGACTGCTACAGGAAACTCTGCTACACTAAAGACTGCTACAGGAAATGACTGTAACTGCTATAGCAGTATTAATAGCCCACAGTCATAGGAGTATACACTGACTCATACAGTGCTATATTTATTTATTTATTAGCTGTGTATCTGTGGGATTCGCTAACCAGCTCTTTCTGTGTTTTCCTGTTCTTTTCTTCTCCACTCCTCTCATTCGCTCTTCTCTCCCCTGTACACTTCTCTCCATCTCCTCTCTTCTCCTGTCCTCTTCTCTCCATCTATCTCTTCTCCTTTATTCCTCTTACTTCTTCTCTCTATCTCTTCTCCTGACCTTTCACCTCTCTGCACTGCTCTGTTCCCTCTTGTCTCTCACCCTCTCTCCGTTTCTCCTTCTCTTTCATCCCCTCTTTCTCTTTCTCTCCTCTCCTCCTGTTCTCTCTCTCCTCTCCTCTCTTCCTCCTGTTCTCTCTCTCCTCTCATCCTCCTCCTGTTCTCTCTCTCCTCTCCTCCTCTTGTCAGCCCAGCAGTGTCCCCCCTCCCCGCCGTCCTGATGTTCCGGTGATGCCCGGCGCCCCCCCCTCAGGAGCATGAAGAGCCTAGCAGGCGGGCGGCCGCAGTACCCGTACCCCCCAGTGCACAGCCGTGACCCGCGTTACGCCCCCTCCTACCTCCTGAGCCCGACGGAGGGCAGCTTCCCCCTGGACACGGCCCTGCTCCAGCAGCACGTGTCGCCCCGCACCTCGCTGCACTCCGACTGCCTGGTGATGGCGCCCGGGCTGCTCCCCGCCAGCGCCGGGATGCCCGCCGAGCACGTCTCCAGCAGCACCTTTCCCAGGATGCACTACAGCTCGCAGTACTACAACTCCATCCCGCGGGAGGACTGCGTCGCGCTCACGCCCACCGTCGCACACGCGCCCTCGTCCTACTCCTCCTCCTCCTCCCATCACCACTACCAACAACAACAACAACAACAACAACAACAACAACAACAGCACCATCACTACAGCAACGCCCTGGCCGGTCACCACAGCAACCCGCGCAGCAACCGCCTCCCGTCGGGGATGATGGACCAGGTGGAGAAACAGCGGCCGGTCCAGCGCGAGGGCTTCCACACGCTGCAGTACCACCGTGGGGCCGGCACCGGCGAGAGCCCGGGCCGCATCCGGCACCTGGTGCACTCGGTGCAGAAGCTGTTCACCAAGTCACACTCGCTGGAGGGCTCGTCCAAGGCCAACGGCGGGGGCGGCCGAGTGGACAGCGTGCACCAGCATCACCACTCGTCCACCTCCTCCAAGCACGGCGGCAGCGGCAAGCGCAGCAAGAGCAAGGAGCGGAGACACCGCTCGTCCGGCGACTGGTGGAGCTCCGACGACAACCTGGACAGCGACGGCACCTTCCGCGCCGCGCACGGCATGATGGGAACGCGCCAGCAACAGATGGAGTACGCTGCTCAACACTGCCCCCCGCTGGACCACCCGAGCGGCCACTTTGGCCGCCTCTCGCTCAAGACGTCCAAGAGCAGCGGCGACATCAAGTGCTCGGCCTGCAAGGCCGCGCCGCCCGACGGGAAGTTCCTCAAGCGGAGCTCCTGGTCGACGCTGACCGTCAGCCAGGCCAAGGAGGCGTACAGGAAGTCCTCGCTCAACCTGGACAAGCCGTCCTCGCTGCACCACGAGCACATGGGCCATCGGCTGCACCACTACCTGCAGGTGAGTCGCACGACCCAGAGCACAGGTGTGTTTGCTAACATTGGCAAGCATGTGTGGGCAATAGGCAATAGGCAAACGCAACACAAGGTGTTGTAACAGTGGACAGTGTGCAGTCTGGTATGGTGTGGATGTGTGGGTTGAGGGGTCTTGTTCCGCCCTGAAGGGACTTATTTCCCCAGTAATGACCGGCGTTCTATACATTATCCCACTTATTACTCGACTACTTGCCAAAACGAAATAAGAAACTCCCCACGATGTGACTCTTTAGCCTACATAGCCTAGCCTATAGCCTATTTGTTACCGTTCATCGTGGCATTTGCTGAGAAACATAGTTCGCAACAACACACGTTGATCTTGAATCAAATATTCTTTAGAACACAGCTGATCAACTGTCTGCTTTCACTTTTGAATGAAGTTCCAGTCCTTGCGTAGTGATATGAAATACCTGAAGTAGAAGCACAAACTCCGTTGCCATTGACAGCGGTAATTATATGTTTGCAGCGGTAATTACATGAAAATATTTCACCGTAGAACTTTGGGAAAGCCCATTCAAGTCAATGGAGCGTTGTACTTGCCTTGTGAAGAGCCGTGTAATAACTAATCAATAGCACTGCCGGCTATCTGAACACATCGATAGAGCAGTGGACTATCTGAACATCAGACTGAGGCAAAGGAGTGTCCGGTAATTACAACGCTGACTTTAATCACATGTGCCTTACACGGGGGGGGGGGGGGCTTTAAAGGTGTTTTATGCAGGTTTAGGTATTTTGGGCGAGTTTAGAGATCCCTCTAGAGTCGCAATGTATTTATATGTTTATATGGTACTTATCCCCCCTGTACACAATGCAAATGCTTTTGTTGTGGAGGTGAAGGAACAACAGGCAAAAACTATCTCCAAAGAGCTACTGTATATCTACTGACAAGGTAATGTTTCACGATTCTCGTGAGTTTTGGCAGGGTGCCGCTCTTGGAAGTTGCATGGCTGGTTTTCTCGGTAGGGACTCGCTACGTCTATGCTGTATAGCTATGCTAGGTGAACGATTTGCCTATTACAAGTTCGTTTACCATCAAATTGGCTTCATAAAGGTGAAAATCTTGCATAGTGTGCCTTTAATCACATGTGCCTTATGCAGGGGGGTGGTGATGGTGGCGGGTGCAGAGGCACCTTACGCAGTGCAGGGAGATGACAACAGCAGGACAGAGCAGCTCTGACCTACAGCATGCTCAGTGCCCATTCATCTTCATATTCACACAAGGAGCGGTCCGCGGGCGCACATGGAGATACATTACAGGAGCGGTCCACAGGCTCACATGGAGATACAGTACATTACAGGAGTGGTCCGCAGGCGGACGCAGAGATCTACTAAAGCTCTCACCCCCGGTGCTTACTGGGCCTCAGTGCTACAGCCAGAGTGCCCTCTTGGCAGAAGGAGCCTGTCATTTATCATGACGATAATGCCTCCGTTATAATGAACTAAGAGCGTATGCAGGTGTCAGAGAGTGTGAGAGCATTTGCCCCTCATAATGTGTGCACTTGGCCCTGATAACCTCAGATTACACACATTAGGAACGGAAGCAGACGCTATGGCAGTGCGGCACCTCAGATTACACAGGAAGTAGACGCTATGGCAGTGCGGCACCTCAGATTACACAGGAAGTAGACGCTATGGCAGTGCGGCACCTCAGATTACACAGGAAGTAGACGCTATGGCAGTGCGTCTCAGGTTACACACATTAAGATCGGAAGCAGACGCTATGACAGTGCGTCTCAGATTACACACATTAGGAATGGAAGCAGACGCTATGGCAGTGCGGTGCCTCAGATTACACACATTAGGAATGGAAGCAGACGCTATGGCAGTGTGGCGCTTTACAAGAGTAGTCAAGGAGCTCCTCAAAACATCTACTGGTATCTACGGCAACGTGAGGAGACAGGTCATTTATTAGACTAATTGCCTTTAGTAAATAATGCATTTTTCAGTACACTAAAATATTATCCTTAACAATTCATTCATACATATTTCATTCTTTTTTATTAATTTATTTCATTATTAATATGTCTATTTCTCTTGATCTTCTATCTCTTCCCATCGTCATTACCGGTTCCTGTTCCTCTGTGGAACATGAAGAATGGCCTGCGGAAATAAACAAACACATGCACATTTGCCATTGCCATCTGAGCCCATTTTGCTCATCATAAAATATTATAGTATTTATTTATTTTCATTAGGCTATTGACTGAATTGACATTGTTGTTTATTATTGCTATTCTCCTTAATGTTATCTTACCAATATAACTTTGTATTGTTGTTACCATAAAACCATAAAATAGGCAACACAGTTTGTGACATGGTGAGTGTAGTGTGGTTATAGTCGTAGTCATAGTAGGTTTTGTCACATGTGTGGGGGTTGTACAAGTGAAATGGATCTTACTACATAAGCAGCAGGTAGGCCAGCTAACAGTGAATTACAATAGTCCAGCTTGGAGATAACTATGGCCTGTTCAAGAAGTTGTGTGGAATCTTGTCCGTGTCAGATAAGGTCTGATCTTCCTAATGTTGTAAAGGACAAACCAACATGATTTTGCAATTGAGGCTACAGTACATGCTCAAAGAAGTTAAGTCGATCATCAATTACGACGCCCAAGTTTACGTGCCGACCTTGTTGGGGTCAATGAAGATGAGTCAAGCTGGATGTTAATCCAATGGGAAACGCTAGAGTCCTCAGGTGGGAAAGATAGGTAAAGTTGAGTGTCGTCCGCATAGCAATGATAACCTAAAGTACCAGTACATAATGACTAGTTGACTAGTCGACAGCTGTTACGAAAAACTTTTAACTAATAAAATATTTTATCCTTCTCAATCCCTCAGTAGCCTAACTAAATCGAGTTAACATCACTTATGTCATTGTCTTTTATTTGTTCCAGTGATAATGAAGTATTTATTCAGAAAGAGGCCAGATTTTGGACGCTAATCACACACTAAACACCCATTAGTGTGTGATTAAGAAAAGGCCAGGCCGCAGTGTCACTGTGTGTGGTGATTAGTAGAGCACAGAGTAGCTGCAACTAGTGCGTCTGGACTGCAGGCTGTTAAACATGAAGATCCAAAAAAAAATCCATCACAATAACTCACAATGGACTGGACACAGAAAACACTGAAATCACACAAACATTTCACATCATATTTAGGCCGTAGGTTGCTGTACCATTATGTATTTGAGTACTGATGCTACTACTATGTTGAGTATTACTATGCATAAACACTGAGACATGTTTTGTAGATTAAGCTTAAACCACCTTTGCACTTTACACTAGAGCTTCAATACGCAAGAGGCTTCACTGTCATGCTTTGTCTAAATTCATATGTCTGTGCTATTCCTGTGTGTTGGTTTACTGTACATGAATTGGTTGATTTGGTTGGGTATGGGGTTATGATCAAGATAAAGATTGACTTATTGCCATTTCAACATACAGTAGTTGGTTAGGGATTTGGTTTGGTGAGCTCAAACAGGATAAGACTAGACCAAGGGAACTCTAATACACAAGGAAAACATAAGTATAACATATTTACATCACTAAATTAAGAATTAAGGTTAAAAAAAAGAATCATGGTGGCTTACTTAACTTTGTTTGCCTGTTCCAGATGTTGATGTTTACTTACTATCACTATGGAATGCTGCTGTGCTTTTGATATGATTGGTTGGTTGTAGAGTGGTTACAATTGATTGGCTATGGTGTCGTTGTGATGTTAATAGACCTCTTGTTGTCCCGTGACTGTGAAATGGGAGCACAATCCATAATAAACGGATCCACCTGAGCTTTGAAAGGTCTGTAGTGAGACAAGCCATAATAGTTTCTTCAGCATTTCATGGAAGTGATTCTTGTTTCCCCCCCGAGAAGATAAACTTGGTCTCAGTGGACTTTTGTGAGGCAGGGAAATTGCTTTTTTATGGTTTATTGTGTCCATTTTACAGCGATATGAGAATGAAGACAAAGATATCTATAGGTCACTGCTGTAGTGTATTAATTGGTGCATTCATCCATCCATCCATCCATTCATTCATCGTTCATTCATTCATTCATCGTTCATTCATTCTTAATTCATTCATTGATAGGGCCCTGCCTTTGTTTGTGTTCTTTCCTCTCCTGTCTGCATTGCAGGGGTGGAGCCTAGTAGTCAGGCGTGCCTCGTCTGCCCTAACTAAGCTACTGGGACATAACAGGCTGGGACATAACAGGCTACCCTAAGCGTTCCTCCTCCTCCCCACCTTAGACCGCTTTGCACCTTTGCTTTGCTTTACACACCACACTGCATTCATTCAGACTTACATGATGACACTCCTGTTTCTTGCCACACTTATCCGGACATTTTCTCTCTTATTTACTCTAATAAATAACGTTTTATTTAGATGTTATCCTTGCGTGGTCGCCGTTCATATTGCCGAGCCACATGCATACAGGCATGGTTTGGTAATATCATCCATTCATCTATTAAATTCATTCATCCATTCATTTGTGTTTGGGACAGGGCAGTAGAGAGGTAACATAGTTCATTCATCCATTCATTGGTGTAGATAGTGGTGGGAAATGAGAGGAGAGATGGGTGGGAGATAAGACTCGATCCCGATCCTCTCCTTGGGAGCTGAGACTGTATGTGGTGTGGGACATGCATGCTACCATCTACACCACTGCCATCTACACTCATCTACACCCATCTAGACCACTACCATCTACACCCATCTACACCACTGCCATCTACACCCATCTACACCACTACCATCTATACCACTACCATCTACACCCATCTACACCACTGCCATCTACACCACTAGCATCTACACCCATCTACACCACTACCATCTACACCTATCTACACCACTACCATCTACACCCATCTACACCACTGCCATCTACACCACTACCATCTACACCCATCTACACCACTGCCATCTACACCACTCCCATCTACACCACTACCATCTACACCCATCTACACCACTGCCATCTACACCACTACCATCTACACCCATCTACACCACTGCCATCTACACCCATCTACACCACTACCATCTACACCCATCTACACCACTGCCATCTACACCACTGCCATCTACACCGATCTACACCACTACCATCTACACCCATCTACACCACTGCCATCTACAACCATCTACACCACTACCATCTACACTCATCTACACCCATCTACACCCATCTACACCACTACCATCTACACCCATCTACACCACTACCATCTACACCCATCTACACCACTACCATCTACACCACTGCTTCCCTGTTTGACTGATGTTCGGGTTTGTCTTCTGTCGTGGCGGTGGTGGGGCACAGGTTCCCGGGGACGAGTGGAGGGGTTACCCTGGCGATGATGAGATTCCGTGCCGGCGGATGCGGAGCAGCAGCTACGTGAAGGCCATGGGAGACGAGGAGAGCGCCGGAGAGTCCGACCCAAGCCCCAAGAGCTCCCCGACCAAGACCGTCCGCCCTGACGCCCTCGTCCTTAAGTCGGCCATACAGAGACCACACCTAGAACCCCACAGGTACCTGCGTATACAGAGACCACACCTAGAACCCCACAGGTACCCTCGCATACAGAGACCACACCTACAACCCCAGAGGTACCTAGACATGGAAAGACCACAGCTAGAACCCAAAGTTGATCTGTACAATTTTGTTCACTGTTTTACAATCCCTTTATAACATTAATGATGACATGTGGACATTTCTTGTGCCATGTCGGTCATACCGAGACCACACACACAGACCCATAACGGCACCTGTACAATTTGGTTCACTGTTTCACAACCCCTTCCTAACACAAACGATGAGAGGAGCGATTCCACTTAGCGCCCGTGTCCTCATGTTGGCCATACAGAGACACAAAGGTGTGTATGTGCTTTCACTTCATGTTGTCATGCTCCATGGGACCCCCATATAGAGACCACATCGTGGCCCCCCCCCCCCCATATAGAGACCACATCGTGGACCCCCCCCCCATATAGAGACCACATCATGGACTCCCCCCCCCCCCCCCCCCCCCCCCCAAATTAGAGACCACATCGTGGACCCCACCCCCCCCCCATATAGAGACCACATCATGGACCCTGGACCCCTAAAGGCGTACATGTCACTGTAACCCAACATGCAGCTCCTTCCAAGGCATTACCTCAGCCTCATGCAACCAACTTACAACCCCAAATCAGAAAATGTTGGGACGTTGCAAATAAAACCAAACTATAATAATATAATGGTCTCGTAAACCCATATTTAGCAGCAACAACGACTTAGACAACATATCAAATGTTGAAAAAGAATATTTGACCTATTTCACATATTTTTTTTTTATTTGATGTCGGCAATGTTTCAAAGTTGGGCCAGGGAATTTTTACTACTGTGCTGCTTCACCTCTTCATTTATTCTGTAAATGTTTAGGAACTGAGGAGACCAGTTGCTAGAGTTTTGAGAATTAAATGTTGTCCCATTCTTGTCTGATATAGGATTTCAGTTCCTCAGCAGTATGGGGTATTCTTAGTAATGTTTTTCATGTTTAGCAACTTAATATGAGTTTACAAGATTTGCAGATGACTACATTCTGTTTTTATTTGCATTTTACATAGTGTCCCAACATTTTCTGATTTGGGGTTGTATAATGCATACAATGATGTGTATGTAGGCTATGAGCAAAAAGCATGTTGTGTTTTACACCACACACACACACACACACACACACAAACACACCAGTAGGTTTACCGTAGCACGCACACACACCCTTACAGGTGACACACACCACACATACACACAGGGAGAGAGAGCAAGAGGAAGAGAGAGCAGAGAGAGAGAGAGGGAGGGAGAGAGAGAGAGAGGGAGAGAGCAGAGAGAGGGAGAGGGAGGGGAGGGAGAGGGAGAGAGAGAGCAGAGAGAGGGAGAGGGAGGGAGAGAGAGAGCAGAGAGGAGGGAGAGAGAGAGCAAAGGAGGGAGAGAGAGGGAGAGAGAGGGAGAGGGAGGGAGGAGAGAGAGAGCCGAGAGGCACTTTCTCTTTTATCTGAAGCTGGTCTCCTCCTGACATGTGCCTTCCCAGTGCCACAGAGCCCTTTCATTCATCCCCTCTCGATCTACAACACTCCTCCCCTCTCCTCTCTCTCCTCTCCTCTCATCTACACACTCCTCCATCTCTTCTTCCTCCTCTCCTCTCCCCCTCTCCTCTCCTCTCCTCTCCTACACACTCCTCCATCCCTTTTTCCTCCTCTCCTCTCATCTACTCCTCCTCATCTACTCCTCTTCCTCTCCTCTCATCTACTCCTCCTCATCTACTCCTCTCCTCTTATCTACACACTCCTCCATCCCTTTTTCCTCCTCTCCTCTCATCTACTCCTCCTCATCTACTCCTCTCCTCTCCTCTCATCTACTCCTCCTCATCTACTCCTCTCCTCTCCTCTCATCTACTCCTCTCCTCTTATCTACACACTCCCTCCATCCCTTTTTTCCTCCTCTCCTTTCTCCTCGCCTCTCCTCCCCTGTCCTCTCCTCTCCTCTCTCCCCTCGCATCACCTCTCCTCCCCTCTCCTCTCATCTACACACTCCTTGATCCCTTCTTCCTCCTCTCCTCTCCTCTCCTCTCATCTCCTCTCTCCTCTCCACTTAGTCTAGACCAGAGGTCGTCAGAGCAGAGGAGAGAGAGACCAGAGGTCCCCTCGAAGTATGAGTAATTTCCTATCAGTTCAAACCGCCTTGGTCATAGATATTTGCTAATGTGTCCAATTAGTCATAATACCAATATGTGTGTGTTGAACTGATGGAATAACCCGTATACGGTCTTAATAATACTACTTTACACATTGCTGTACTTCTAGAACTGCACTTGCTGCACTTCTTTGTGAAGGGAAAACAAGTTTGGTATGAAATAATCTGGTGCATAAATCTGTTCTTATTCTGTGTAGAGTTGAAAAGATTGAACCTGAACAGCATTTTAATTCTTGTCACTTGTCATCTCTGTGTGCTACTGCTGCTGCTCCCCCACCACCACCATATGCAGACCTCTCATAACTGCCCCCAGTACTGGGAGAGTGCAGACCTCTCATAACTGCCCCCAGTACTGTGGGAGAGTGCAGACCTCTCATTTAAATGCCCCCAGTACTGTGGGAGAGTGCAGACCTCTCATAACTGCCCCCAGTACTGGGAGAGTGCAGAACTCTCATTTAAATGCCCCCCAGTACTGGGAGAGTGCAGAACTCTCATTTAAATGCCCCCAGTACTGTGGGAGAGTGCAGACCTCTCATAACTGCCCCCAGTACTGGGAGAGTGTAGAACTCTCATAACTGCCCCCCAGTACTGGGAGAGTGTAGACCTCTCATTTAAATGCCCCCAGTACTGTGGGAGAGTGCAGACCTGTCATAACTGCCCCCAGTACTGGGAGAGTGTAGACCTCTCATTTAAATGCCCCCAGTACTGTGGGAGAGTGCAGACCTCTCATAACTGCCCCCAGTACTGGGAGAGTGTAGAACTCTCATTTAAATGCCCCCCAGTACTGTGGAGAGTGCAGACCTCTCATAACTGCCCCCAGTACTGTGGGGGAGTGTAGAACTCTCATAACTGCCCCCCAGTACTGTGGGGGAGTGGTAGAACTCTCATTTAAATGCCCCCCAGTACTGTGGGGAGAGTGCAGACCTCTCATAACTGCCCCAGTACTGGGAGAGTGTAGAACTCTCATTTAAATGCCCCCAGTACTGTGGGAGAGTGCAGACCTCTCATAACTGCCCCCAGTACTGTGGGGGAGTGCAGACCTCTCATAACTGCCCCCAGTACTGTGGGGGAGTGTAGAATGACTTCCATTTCCAGTTCTTCACCGCCTCTTCACTGGTCCACCTCTCTTCTCTTGTATCTCCCAACACCTCTAGCTCCCTCTGTCCCGCCTTCTCCCCCTCTTCAGACCTGTTGTGGGTTCCACCTCGACATCGCTATAACCTATAAATATATCGCTTCACTAAAGTGTGCTAAAGTGGTTCAGACAGGACTTGATTCCAGACCACTGCAAGTCTCTGCACGGTACGGTGGCCTGGAAGTGTAAAAAAAATTAACAATGGTAAATGAATTATTTACAAGATTAAAATTAAATGTACAATGTTTTAAGCAAATTTACATTTTTTTAAACAAATTTACAATGAGTGAACAAATTGACAATGAGTGAACAAATTTACAAGTTTTTAAACAAATGTACGTTTTTTACGAAAAGGGTAGGTACAATAGACGGAAATGTGGTCTATCAAACACTTCACACTTCCTAGCCTTCTTGTTAGCTAAAATGTATTGCGAAGCCACTATTCGTCAGATAATTTACTACTTTAATCGAGGCCATAACTTGACGCCTTATCGTCTCCGTAGGGCAGAAATGTTAGGCTTTTGCCACAGTTCTGGCAGAAATGGCCACGGTTGGTGGGGGTGCCACAGTAGGGGCAGAACATGGTGATACCAGAGAATGTACGTTGGCTGTTGCTCTGTGCTGTCTGATTGAGAGAAAGCTAACGCATCTTACCAGGCTCACGCTACTGTTCGAAAAGATCTCACTTCCTGTAGCCACTACTTCTGTCTATTGTACCTACCCTTTCCGTAAAAAACGTACATTTGTTTAAAAACTTGTAAATGTGTTCACTCATTGTCAATTTGTTTAAAAACTTGTAAATTTGTTCACTCATTGTAAATTTGTTTAAAACTTGTAAATTTGTTTAAAATTTTTTAAATTTGCTTAAAACATTGTACATTTGTTTAAAAACGTGTACATTTGTTTTTAAACTTGTACATTTGTTTTTAATCTTGTAAATAATTAATTTA
The DNA here is from genome assembly GCF_018492685.1 of Alosa sapidissima. Classification (NCBI taxonomy): domain Eukaryota; kingdom Metazoa; phylum Chordata; class Actinopteri; order Clupeiformes; family Clupeidae; genus Alosa; species Alosa sapidissima. The sequence goes on along the minus strand of NC_055962.1, from coordinate 36,456,116 downwards.
CCATTGTTATTTTTTTTTGCAATTCCAGGCCACCGTAGTACGGTGCTCAGGATAAAAGCATTCACTAGACACCGGCCATCTAGGTTTACCTTTAGTTATGTGTGTGTGCGTCTAAGTTTACCTTTACTAATGTGTGTGCACATTATTATGGTCTGAGCATTGCATTACAATTAATCACATTATTATGGTCTAAGCATTGCGTTACACTTAATCACGTTATTATGGTATAACGCAACCATTGCGTTACGCTTAATCACGTTATTATGGTGTAACCATTGCGTTACGCTTAATCACGTTATTATGGTATAAGCATTGCGTTACACTTAATCACGTTATTATGGTCTAAGCATTGCGTTACACTTAATCACGTTATTATGGTATAAGCATTGCGTTACACTTAATCACGTTATTATGGTATAAGCATTGCGTTACACTTAATCACGCCGCTGCTGCTTCGGTATTTTCAGTGTGATGGCCACCTTACCCTCTCTCTCCTCCTCTCCTCGTCACCCCTCACCAGTCAGGGCTACCACCTGCAGACGTCTCGTGACATGCGTCCCCTCCCCAGCGTGAGCCTGGACCCCCCCACCACGTACCATCCCCCCCCCTACCGCTCTCGCAACCAGAGCTACATGCGCGCAGTGAGCACTCTCAGCCAGGCAAGCTGCGTCAGCCAGGTGAGTCCACACTAGTCCACATCAATGCACACACACAACACATACACACACAATACAGTCTCTCTCTCCCACACACACACACAACACATACACACACAATAATGTCTCTGTCTCCCACACACACACACAACACATACACACACAATACAGTCTCTCTCTCCCACACACACACACACACCACATACACACAATAGAGTCTCTGTCTCCCACACACACAACACATACACACACAATACAGTCTCTCTCTCCCACACACACACACACACACACAGACAACACATACACACACAATACTGTCTCTGTCTCCCACACACACACACAACACATACACACACAATACAGTCTCTCTCTCCCACACACACACACAACACATACATACAATAGAGTCTCTGTCTCCCACACACACAACACATACACACACAATACAGTCTCTATTTCCCACACACACACACAACACATACACACACAATACAGTCTCTGTCTCCCCCACACACACACACACACACACACACACACACACACACACACACATACATACACAATACAATCTCTCTCTCCCACAAACATACACACACATACACACACTCTCTTCACACACACATGTGCACACACAAACCTTCATTATGTGACATCTGAGATCATCTGACACAAATAGAACAACGTATTCTCATTAGACCAGCACACACACACATACACCATACCTCTTCATTAACACTAGATGTCTCCAACTACATCTTACTATTTTTATTCTGAACACAGACAGACACACTCACACACACACACACACACACACACACACACACACACACACACACACACTCCACCTGTTTTGAGTGGTACTGTAAGTATAAACTAGTGCATTCACAGCAGGACTGGGCTGCTTATTGGCTGACAAGTCTACAATGGGATTATCCTGGTTTCGAAGTGAAAAGTGGGTTTATTGAGTTTCAGACCTCGACAGCAGGCTTATTTGCTTTCAGGAGTACAGAGTAGGTTTCATAGACTTTCACACAAGAACAGTGGATGTCTTTCATGTATTACATGATGTAAGTAGTTCATTTTTTACTTTTCTTCAGAGAAGCTTACTTGTATGTATTGAGATAATGTAAATTCCACCATTTCAGTTTAATGCTTGAAGAAACTAATGTCTAGCTGTGTACTCATGGTTGCTTTCAATCACAAGATTCTATTCTAGAAATGTCAGATTCAAGGTTCTAACTGTTGACGTTAGGAGTCAAGGTTCCAGCAGGCGATTGCACCAGCTGAGTTTAAGTTCCATAAAAAGTTTGCATGTAACATGTTTTTAAAACATTGAAACTTTTAAAATAGCGCTGCATTCTTTTTCAGTTGCATCACTGCTAGTTAAGTTACATCGAAGTTAGTTGTTCCTAAATCAAAATATCGTCGCAGACTGGTGTATTTTCACCATGGACAACCCATCAATATAGACTGATGACGGAAACCCCATCTCAGCAACCCCATTCTCTACGTGTGTCGTGTTTTCCAGAGATTTACAGCCACCATGGCTGCTTTATTGTGTGGAATATAAAAACGTGTAAATACGATTTGTAATACACGTGCAGAATGTTCAGACGCTGTTCAAGTGATTAAAATGTGACATAGAATGTAACTCCATGGTTAAATGTAACCTTCCTACCACTTAACTGAGATAACAAGTTATATACTTACTTATTTCAGTTACAACAACGCTGAAACTATTTGCATGGTACAATCCATTATATTTTAGTAGCTTCTAAAGTCCAAGTTAGTGACTATTTACTATCGAACAGGGCAAAGATGTATTGTAGCTTACGCTCTGCTGGTGCAGGCGGCTTCAGATGTGCAATAAAGGTTGTGCTCAGATAAAAGGTTTTAGCTGTGCAATAAGAACTGTCTTTACCTCTAGGATTTGGGTTAGCCTGCCTATACTCTTAGGTTTCAAGCTATATGGTAAAGGAGATGTAGTTTAGGAATGAGAATTGCTCCCTGTCATGTGATTAGTGGATGGGGTGGGAGATTCCTCAGGGATAGCCGCATGCCTAGGAAAGAGCAAACATCCCATGCTGTTTTATCTGGTCTACACCTCAGTGAAACTGTCTCTGTTCATTCTCTTCTCTCTTTATTCGTGTTTCTGTGTGTTGAAGTCTATTGATGTGTCTGATTCTAATTCACAAGACACCGTTTGCAGGTTTCCTCCCTCTGACAAGGTGAGACGTTTGCCTGTGTTGTTGTCTGCGTGCTAACCTTCCTTCCATATTCATCACCGCATAAAGGGGAAGAATCAGAATGAGAGAGAGAGTGGAAGAGGAAAAACTAAGGACTGCTATTCCTGTTTTTGTCTCTCAGGTGAGTGAGACTGAGGTCAATGGCCAGTTTGAGTCAGTTTGCGAGTCCGTTTTTAGCGAACTAGAGAGCCAGGCCATGGGTGCGCTGGACTTGCCCGGCTCGTTCCGCACGCGGAGCCACAGTTACCTGCGTGCAATACAGGCTGGGTATTCCCAAGACGACGACTGCTTGCCCTCCGTGACATCCTCCACTGTCACGTCGACTCTCAGATCCACAACAGGTAACGAAGCAAACGCTGGGCCCCATCGCCCTTCGCTACTTGCCACCACCACCATGCCCGAAAAACTCCCACCCCCCCTTTCCCTCAACTCTCTTCCCGAGAGAGAGTCTGTGAGACAGCCAGCCAGCGAGTCGGCAGTGAGAGGTGCTTTAGTCACATGTGCTCACCGTTGTGCTGTGCTGAGCTGCGCTGTGCTGTGCTGCCTCATCCCCCCCCCCCCCCCTCCTCCCAAACACACTCGCCTCGCGCATCTGCAGAGGGAGACCTGTTGCCTGCCATCCGGATGCCTGCCTACCATCAGTGGATAGATATCTCTGTCGGCTCCTGTCCCTGTCGCCATGTGTCTGTTTTCTTCTGGTGCTCTGTGTGTTGGGGGGGGGGGGGGGGGGGTGTTGATGGTGGTTTGGGGGTGGTGGAGGTGGGGGCTGGTGGTTGTGAAGGGAGGGTGGGTTCTGCTTGCCAGTCCTTGTGCACGATCCATGCATCATTGTTTACGGTTCCCTGCTTGATGTTGTGTGCTGGGGGGTGGGGATGTGGGGGTGGGAAAGGAGTCTCGTCAATAACAACAGCAGCAGCAGCAACAACAAAAACAATGTGTGACCTCACACGCCAGCGCCAGAGTCACAGAGCACCTAGCATGCAGTAGCTACATCCCACTTCCTGGTCACAGCATGAAGCGTGTTTATAGAGGAACATGTGATGAGGGAACTAGCACAACCAAGTTCACAACAGGCATCACTACAATACAGCACAACCTAGATCACATCAGGGACTATAACAAAGCATCACTAACACACAGCACAACCTAGATCACATCAGAGACTATAACAAAGCATCACTAACACACAGCACAACCTAGATCACATCAGGGGCTATAACAAAGCATCACTAACACATAGCACAACCTAGATCACATCAGAGACTATAACAAAGCATCACTAACACACAGCACAACCTAGATCACATCAGGGACTATAACAAAGTATCACTACAACACAGCACAACCTAGGTCACATCAGGGACTATAACAAAGCATCACTAACACACAGCACAACCTAGATCACATCAGAGACTATAACAAAGCATCACTAACACACAGCACAACCTAGATCACATCAGGGACTATAACAAAGCATCACTAACACACAGCACAACCTAGATCACATCAGGGACTATAAGAATTATCACTACAACACAGCACAACCTAGATCACATCAGGGACTATAACAAAGCATCACTAACACACAGCACAACCTAGATCACATCAGGGACTATAACAAGCCATCACTAGCGCACAGCACAACCTAGATTAGAGACTAAAACAAGCCATCACTAGCGCAGCACAGCACAGTTCAGCTGGTTCACAACGGGGTCTAAAACACACTATCAACGGCACACAAAATACAACCTAGTTCACAATATACAACATCAGTAGCGCACAGCTCTAGACTGGCACTTGCATAGTGCGGACCTTTGCTAAGGTCAAGTGCTGTGTCTCCCGACGCTAGTGAAGAATAACTAAGTTCATCAAGCCATCCCATCAGTCGGAGCCGCTCCCAAGTTTAATGGGTACTTCTTTGGCTCATGCTGCACCTTGCAAAGTTACGTTAAAAGCAGATTTTTGGCATAATCCTGCACACAGACGGATAAACAAACAATCCGCAACAGAAACACAAACTCCTTTGTGGAGATAATGACAGTTACCAGTTTATGAGACAATCTGCGTCTAGCTCACATCTCTACGTTCTAACTCAAATCAGGGACTAGGAAACAACAGCCCAGTTCATGTTACTATTGAGAACGTCCCACTGCACCATTAAGTAAATAACATCAGACTTCATAACTGATAGAAAAACTAGCACATGGTATTATTCTTTTCACATTTACTATAGGAGCTAGCAGCCGGTATGAACCAGTTCATTCTATTTCACTAGCAATTAGGATTGAGGGTAAAGGCTGAGACATTACAGTCGATGACATCATTTCACTCTGAAAGAGGTTTTGAGGGGTGAACTATCCGCCTACAAAACAAGCATTTCTGACAGATCTTTATTTATTAAAAAGATGACATCAGAGGGAGGCAAAATACACACATACAACTAACTGACTTGTGCTGTATTGTTTTATTGTGACGTCTTGAGTCACATTTTTAGTTCTACACACACACACTCACACACCACATATGCATACAAACACACACTCACACACCACATACAAAGACATACTAATGTCTCATGGCGCCTTAGGCACAGCAGCAAAGCACATCTGGCATATTCCACAAAATGTTGATAAACAAAATGAAAATACTCTAATCTTGTGTAAATGGTACAGCCCCCTTAACGAAGACCTCGTCCTTCAGTGATATCAAATATAAAAGCAGGACCAGGTATAGAGTTGGACAGCACCAGGTTATAACGGCATCAAGTCAGACAGTGAAAACGGGGAGCAAGCAGTTCTTCCCTTGATGCAGCCTGCAGGGATTTCTTTCTGTAACTCTTGAACGGAAAGGGCTCTGTGAATCTGTGTAACTTAGGCCACATTCCAGATCATTCGGAAGTCGGAGGTCAGACAGGGACTGGGGTTCTGACTTTGTACTTTTGTACCATTGTACTTTTTCCAATAGGAGGTCGGAATTCTTGACTTCCGAGTTTGTCTGGAATGAAATTGGGAGATTCCAACTAGGAAGTATCCAAATGAAAGATTACTTTCCCTTGTGCACATATTACCATGTGAACTGATCCGATGTCATCAGTGCTTTTGGTGTTGTCATAAAGACTAAAGCTATGAACCCTATTGAAATACCACTCTTTAACATGGCCTACCAAAATGGATTTTATGACAATTTCATGGCTATTTGGTTTACAAAGTCAGGTTGGACCACAGCTGAACAGAACTGATTTGGGGTTTCTGTCAAACAAATGTCCTTGTGCATCATTACATTTCCATGCTTGATTTGGTCTGCTAGAAAAACAATCCCTCAAGTCACCCCCTGTGACCAGAGCATACTTGAGGATCAAGGAGAGCGTTCCAATCCCACAGTCCCGCGTTTTGAGTCCTGTTGCCTGGTAGACTGGTCCCTCGAGCCACTCGTAGACTGCAGGTGTGTAAAGCACTTGACCTGAGGGACATCAACCAGGCACTGTCCTCGGATGTCACAAGATCAAGGGACTCTTGTGCTCAAAAATGTGAAAATAAACAAAAAAAAAGTCAAATTGATTGAGGGAAGAAAGAATACTAAATCATCTTGATTCTTGATGAACATGGTATAACTTACAACTTAGGCCCAAAATATATTGCCTCAAGTAGTTTACACAGTCATCAATGGGCACCAAAACCCAAGTATATTTTGTTTGAGAGCCTTTTTGTGTTTTCAACCCACCCAAGAGGCGGAGACTAGCTGGTCCTCTTGTAGAGAGCGGGCCTCCTTCAACCCCAGCAGGATAACCAGGGGGGAGAGAACAGCGGGAGTCCTTTCAGGTGTCTGTCTCAGGTACTTTAATGTCAACACGCATACATATATCTATGTATATGTGTGTTTCTTTCCACTGCCTTCTCATACAGCCACAACTGCGAAAAGACTCATGTAGACGCAATCCTTCTGAGATCTTTGAGCACAAACTCGACCATGAGGAAAATATCAAACACCTGCAATACTGTAGAAAGTAAAAAGTGTCAGTCCTGGATTTCAGGAGAATTTTTTTTATCTAATTCGAAAGTGCTTATGTGACTGATAACATCAGGTGGAATCTGTATAGGTTATGTACTGCTCTAGAGGGCTGGCACTGTCATTCACTTGCATTCATTTTGGGGTTCTCATAAGTGTATGGAAGTAAATAACAGTGTGTTAAGTAGCTAGCCGCCTGGAGCACTAGCTAAACGTATTGATATTACATCTGCCTTTATTGGTGATGTTGGCAGTCTTAATGAAGGGCCCAAAATGTTCAAGTATTAATATCTTTCTACATCATCATAACTGTACTACAACCACTGTGGATATTTGATAAACCAAGGGCTGGAGACTTCATTGATCGTTTGGTGAAACAGTTCTAGGTTTGTTCAGCCTACCTGAAACCCCTCATTTAGCTCTTTCCTCTGGCGAGGTCAAGCCCCGCTCCTTTCTTTCTCTATCTTCGGTAATGACCAATCTGCCTTGTGGCACATGGAGTTGACCTGACCCGTAGGGCCGTGGGATTGCAGCCTTTCCCTGGTAAATCCTTCTACCACCCCACTCTCAAACAACCCCTCCCCCCCTTCCAACCTGTAACTATATGGAAGGCCAGCGTGCCTCTTTATAACCAAATAACAGACCTTACAGTGTTCAATAGGGTTCATAACTATGACTGGAGCCGACGGCTTGTGATTGTACCGTTGCCTTTTCATCTTCTCTTGCACCCAAAACAAACTGAACTGCTATGGCACTCTCAAGTGTGTTTCGGTAACACAATTACCGCCTTGACTCGATGTCGTTGAGAGTGATGAGAATAAGACTGTGGAGGATTGGGGTTGCGTGATAGAGACTCTCATTCAGTGAAAAGATGAAAAGACATTGGACTGTTGATGTCGTGTGTGAGAAGGCAGTGTGAAAAAACACCTCATAACACCAGAAGTGTGTGAGTTAAATATCTAGCCACAGACCTTAATTAATTAACAGACCCTGTCCAAGTGAACTTCATTTTGCAGTGGGGCAGGGTAGAGATATTAAAAAACTTAAAGCAAAGATTCCCTAGAACTGTAACACTGTAAGGAACACCCAAAGGACAGCAGTAGGCAGCGCCATCTCAGGTCCGGCAGAAGACTAAACCATTTGACTGGGTGATCGGTGCAAACATGCTGGGCAATCATTATACCACCAGCCAGCCAAGAGACCAGCAGAACTGTGTCGACTATAAGTGCACTATCCTAAGACCAGGGGAGTACTGCTATCCATTGAGATTTCCAGACCAAAAGACAGTAGATATTATCCATATGGGAGATCAGTAGATCTGTTCACCATTCTAGCTGACCTTAGCACCCGTGGCAAGCCATTATCCAAAGATCATCGAGTCACCTTGAGACTAGACTGTACAGATGTTGAGACCATCAAAATCTCCACCCTGTACGCATCTGAAAATGATTCAGAAATCTGAGACCAACTCTTAAAAAACCTTGCAGATAACCTCCCTGAGACTAGCAGTCCATCAGACTTCTACTCTATGACCAGTGTTTACCCAAAAGGGAATACCATCCTATGACCAAAAGACTGTCCAGTTACCACAAGAAGAGAACCATCCCAAATGGTTTGTCCAGTGTAGACTAGCCGGCCACTACCCCAGGACTTGTAAAACCTGCATCCTGAGATCACCAGGGAACTGCCACGACCCTTTCTACCCAACACAGACAAGTGTACATGTTCAATAGACCCTTTCAACAATAAAAACAAAAACAATGCTGGAACGTTCTATTTGGTTCCCAATCTACTTCCTCTGCATTAAGATAACATATGGAATGTTAAAACGGAAGCCTTGTGGGGCCAATTATGGTGCTGATAATGGAGCTCTCTTGAAAGGGTCTATAGTGAGACAAGGACACAGTAGAGACCAGCACAGCAGACACAGGCATGCAAAAAATATAAATAGCAATAATGTAATCCTACTTAGTTGATGAGACATTGAATGTCACACTTTTCCTTTGCTAAACCATCCTAATTTATTAGGTTTTACTTAATCGCACCCTGGTAAGTTTAGCATTTGAGATGTTCTGTTAGGATCTGTTGGGTCTGTTTAACTCACACACTTTTAGGGGGTTCTGTAGACTGTCATCATTGAGGCCCGCGCCTGTGTTGACACCTGATTCCCGTTGCGGTCTTTCCTGTCTATGTTCTCTCCCTTCCTGTGTGTCTACTGCTTCCTGTCTCCACACTCACGTTTGTGTTCTCAGAGGGCTACGATGGCCTGGACGCTACGTCCTTGCTGAATGACGACATCATCGAGGACGATGACGCAGCCAGCTCATCGGCCTATCAGGAGCTGGAGAACTTGGAGCGCGAACATGCCGCGCGCAGTCAGCACAGCACCAGCTCCACGGTAACCGCCATCTCCGTCCCGCCCTCGCCCCCCCGGGGATACCGCGCGCCGCCCCGTCCGCCGCCCACGGAACCCGCCGCGCCCCAGGCACTGCAGGCCTTCAAGGAATCAGCCGGAGTGCTGGCGGCATTTAACATGCAGTGGAAGGAAGAGATCTCCGCCATGCGCTACGAGCTGGCCGAGCTACGCAGAGACGTGTGCGGGGAACTCAAGACCTTCAACAGCAACTTCTTTAACTTCACGCAGTGCTACAACATGTGGACCATGTGCCGAGAGGCCGCGGACGGGAGTGGGAGCGGGGGGGGCGGGGGGGGTGGGAGGAGCGGAGGAGGTGGAGGGGGGTCAGGGGCGGGCGGCCCTGGGGAGCGCGTTTCCGTGGGAACGCAGGCAAGCGCGGCACCCGTGCGGCAGGACACGGTGGATGCCTCGGTGATGTGCCAGCCAGAGCCGTCGGTGCTGTGCCAGCCGGAACCGTCCGCCTTCAGCATTCTGGACCTGATGCGGCCGCCCCTCATCACCATCCCCCCTGAGCCCGCCGTGCCCGAGCTCACCATCACCTCCGCCAGCCCCACATCCGCCAGTCCCGCCAGCTCTCGCACCTCCGAGGACTCCACCTGGGACCCGCCCAAGAAGCAGCGCCATCAGCACTACCACCACCGGCCCGAACGCCACGACGGCCGCAGGAGCACCAGCCTCGAGCTCTGGAGTCGCAAGTACCCCAGCGGGCCCATGGCCTACCTGTCTCTCTCGTTCTAGTGGGGATGAGCCAGCAGTCTGCTGACCAGCATCCTCTGGTTGGGAAGAGTCCGCAGCCAATCAGAGACCAGCGGCCTGCCTGTCTCGCCGGCATTCTAACAGAGAGAGAAGGAGACTAGCGGTTCCACAAGCCACCTGTCTCTCTCTCGGAACTGGCAGCCTCGAGCACCTAGCTGTTTTGTTCTCTGATAGAGGAATCAGCTGACTGATGGCCTACTGGTTCCTTTGGTTCTAAGGGCTGGTTCTAATCAGCTGACTGATGGCCTACTGGTTCCTTTGGTTCTAAGGGCTGGTTCTAATAGCTGGGGGCACTGACCAGTGTTTAGCCTGATGGACGAGTCAGCTTGTGTCCTCATGATTGTGTCTTATAGTGACTGAGCACAGTGTACATGCACACACGCAGACATGCAAATGCCCTCACCAAAATGCAGCCTGTGCTTGTGAGGAAACTTACACAAGACACATACACACACACACACCTGCACACCTTAGCACAGTATTGCCATATCCGTGAAACACGGTCACACACAGACCTGACAGACTAGAGTCACTCACCAAAAGACACTTCCCCACATTCTAACCAACCAGGAACACAACACCAGGAACACACACATTCACCTTGCACAAAATCACACTCACACACACACACACCCAGACCTACCACAGTGACATCAAAATAACATATCTCCTAATTGCATAGACATACAGCCACACACAACACATATATACACCTAGCACAGAATAGCCAACCCTACCCCAGGACGCACACGCACGCACACACACACACACACACACACACACACATACACACACACACACACACACACACACACACACACACACAAACACACACACACTCCCGCAGCGTGTGCATTCAGAGGTGAAAGGTGTGTTCTGGGTCAGGGGTAACCCAAAGCGGACACGAGCTGTGCAGGGAGCCAGGTGTTGTTTGTTTATGCATTTAATTTGTGCATGTCTTTAATCTGATATTTTTCAAAAATATCTCTCTCTATATACATACATAGAAATATATATATATATTTCCACAGAATGTGTAAAACGATGTCACAAATATCATTTTTTTGACAAATTATGTAAATCAAGTCCCAAAAAGCTTCAATCATTAGTGGCAGATAGTTATCTCGTGATTCCACGCTGACACGACTCAGAAAGTATGAGATCGTCCTGTCAAAATCACTGTGTGTTTACTTGGTGGAAAATGGACCAGTGTCTAATATTTATGGAAACGCTCTTTATTATTTTCTGTTTACAAATCATGACCACAGGTATGTGTGTAGTGACATTTCACTGAAGTGATCCATCAGAGAGGACGCCCTCTACTGGCAGAAATGTATCTACTTCAGGCAAGGGACAGGACCCAAGGGACAGGACCCAGACAGCTGGCAAAACTATTAAGCCAATCAGGTCAGTTTAAGAAGTGACATCGGACCAATCCAAAGACAAGCCTGCTGGTCAAGAGGAGTTAAATCTCTTGCCTGGATTCAGATTGTCAGTCCTATCATCTTTCCCCTACACTTTTCCTTGACCTTGACGTAAAATGTCATGAGGTCAAGGTGAGATGCGAAGAACTATTCAATATGACTCATTGGGAAAGTGGTGCTTAGAGATCCCCACTGCACTAACTCTAGACTACATAATTGTGTGAAGGCAGACATTGATATTGTCATGGGTCAGGTTTATTGTTATTGTTATTATTTGTTCCTGGTGCACTGACTTGTAGGGCGCCACTATTTTCTTTTCCTTTTGTAAAGGATGCACCATATTCCCTTTACTAGGAGATTTGAAAGGAAGCACTTTTAGAGACTTCGACCAGGTGTCATCATGGCGGTCACTTTGATAATTCTGTTAGGAACCTTCCTAAACAAGAAAGACTATCTGAATCCAGCCCTTGACTCATGTCTTATGAGACTTAAGAGAGGAGCGCTTTACAGGTGTTCGTTAGGGCTACTGAACATGCAAATGTCATTCCTTATTAGATAAGATGTTCATTGAGTTGTTTTTTTAAGAAACAAAGCTCAATTGTTTACACCCACTTATCAAGAAAACAAGATGTCACTCTGCAATTCAAGCTTCTTCTTAATATGTCTACGCAAGAGGGCAAACATAATGGTTAGATAGCTAGGAACAAAACCTTAGTAAAAATCTGTTGCTATTAATTGCAGAGAATAACTTCAGAGCAAAATATTCACATACTTGGGCCCCTTTTGCACTGCCCTGTAGTGGAGGGAAGCTAGGATGCCTATCTAGGGTGCCCCTTTTCCTTCACTACAGTATGTAAACAGCACCCAAAAGATGCACTTCGGAGAGCAAGGACACAAGAGTGTGATGATGAATCGGAAGCTATAGCAGACGAGTAGAGAAGAGAAAGATGCTTGGACGATCTTATGAATCAAAATGGCGCCCATGTTTTCCCCATTTTATATCCCCACTGTGATGTGTTGACAGAGAGAAAGAGGGCGAGTGTTTGTGAGCCTTAATTAAACGTCATTAAAGAGCTGATCACTAAACAGAGGCTTGGATTAGCGTAAAGATCTGTGTGAATACTGAAAACTACAGGAAGATCAGTCATGATGTCTGCTTATTCCACTGTTTGGTTGAATTTCCCCATTCTCATGTATTCTTTAGATTGTGTAATAACCGTAGGTTATTTGCACACCTATGAAGTAGCTCCAGTTTTTTGGCCGTATCACACTTGTATATTAATTCACCGAACTCCTTGTGAAGTTTAAATTAACTGTCACGTTGCATCAGAGCTGTAAAATACAGACGTTATTACAGAAAGAAATGCATTTACGAGGTGTAGGCTAACGGCCCTCTGTTGGCGCGTCGGTAGGGTTGCCAACCGTTCCTAATATGGAATCATCTCATATTTGAAAGGAAAAAGATGTGTTCCGTATTGAACTGATATGGAACACATTTTGTTCCGTATTATTGAGAATCAACTCAGTGCAAATCCATGACAGATCAGTATAATAAGTTAGACTATGAACGAAGAATGCACGATTCGTATGAGATAAAGCGAAACCTGGCTGCTGTCATTTTCCCCTCTCGGCTTGTCTGTCATCACTATCCCAACAGAGAATGCACTTTTCATTTGAGCCACTTTTTTTTGAGCCACTTTTTATTCTTTTCATTTGAGCCACTTTTTTCTGTGATATCTGCCAGTCCAGTTTGATACATATACGTTTTTTGGTTTTAGTAGAATATAGGCTACAAACAGTTATTTCTTTATTAAGTGTTTTTGCATCAAAATGATTCTTGTTTTGCACCGGATAGAAAATGAGTAGGCTAGTAGGCTACATTAATTCAATACGGAGCCCTGGAGGCATCATTGCAAGAATTTTTGTAATTGCACATTGCAAGAATTTTTTGTATATCATGAGAAAAACCTGGTCTTGTTAGCAAAATGTTCCTGGGAATGTTTTCGCAGACCCAGCCAAACGTACAGTACCACCAGGTACGTTTCTGAGGTGCAAACTAGCCAATGGGGGTGCTACAGAGAGGCGTTTAGACATTGTTTACTACAGTTGGGTCTGGTCAAACTAGATTGTAGCTTACACGGGCTCAGAAGTATTCTTTGGTTACCAAACCAAAGTTTTGAATTAATGGTGCCTATTATCGCTAAGTTTTACAAAATATAAGGGCACAAACTCTGATCTGGCCCATCTTGGTTGCAGCCCAGGGATTTTAGCTCAATTGTCAACACGCTTCCGCTCCGTGGCGCAGCTGTTCGCCCGTTCGAATCCGGCAGTGTGCCAAGTCTGGTCTTCGTGAATTGTGTTGAATTGCGCGGCTTGGCCGGACTCGTTGTGTGCACACGGCCGAACTCGACCCCCCCCCTCGTTCCTTATCCATATCAGGAAGTTGCTAACCCTACGCGTTGGGGGCTGATTTACCACCTCAAACGTGCATTTCTTTCTGTGAACTGAACGCCGTGTCGTCCATTATCCTACATAGTTTCCAATCAGCTCTGGTGAATCAAATGATTCATTATAAGGTGCATACTGTGCATACCTACCCTGGCTGAAGATATGTATGAATGTTTGTTTAAAATGTTCCTGTGTTTCATTTGCGCACAGCAAAAAACACACTGGCGGTGTCTGAAACATCAGACAGCATTTAGGCCCATCGACTGGGTCTCCAGAGAAGTGTAGCTAGAATAAGCTGTTTTACAAGATAACATAGCACATACAGTTGGTAAAATTGCCTATTATGTCTACCATCAACATTAACATGTTAGTGTGTGTATGGTAATTGCAATTCATTACAATTTCTTCAAATCTATTAGCTCAAATTTAAAAACCAAAAAGAATAATCCATTCAAAACTTGATACACTGTGTTGTAGCCACAAATAGCCTTCATTAGAGTAGATTCATTGTTATTTTTTTTCTAATTCTTCTTCTTCGTGGTAGCATTAGCAACATTTCACCAAAGCATCAGGCATCTGTTTGCGCAACATTATGTAAGCTACACAAGGCACGTGTTGTGACTAAGACTATAGCTAAAGGCTAGCTTGTAAGGTAACTGAAGTTATTTCAAATGTTTATGGAATGGGTCCTTTCACAGAAAAAAAGTATAATTCCTCCCATAAGTATCATTCCATATTGCCAAGTAAGTTGCAGCCATGTATGGCATTCATACAGAAGCCTTTCAGTCAACTTCAACCTTTTTCAGTACAGGGGTCATTCTATAATTCAGGGTACATTTCAAGTGTAGAGAGAAACCAAAACATGTAATGACTTTTTTATCATTAAACTTTTTTATAGTCATAGAACACACTTCAAAGTTAACATGACAAGTATTTGCTGAGCTTAAACCTGTCAGACTATTTATTTGAGTATTATACTAAGTATATACTCAAATAAATTATATATATATATATACTAAGTATTTATTTGAATAAATTATGTAATAACACAAAAATCTGTCAACTCTGTTAGAGACAAACTCGGTAAATGATATATATTTAGCAAATGTGATAATTTTTTTAATTATGCCTTCCCTAAGAGAACTTTGGTCTCTACAGTCACTGTAGCAACTTTGAATCTGATAAGATCGCTCACTTTTTGTCCTGAGATAAAAACACATTCGACTGGCAAGTTTCCAAGAGGTACATATATATATATATATAAAAGAAAATATGTGGTAAAAATATTAGTTGTAACACATCTTCTGATTTATATTTGAAACAAAAAAACATATTTACCCATCATTTTAAGAGCAAACTCTTAAATTAGCAGAGTTGACACTCATTCAATGCTATTGAAAACAGAGTTGAGACCACATCATTGTCAACTCTGTTAATGATATGTCAAATCATCAATCTATGCAGAATTAACAGAGTTACTGCATACTAAAACTAGTTACTGCATGATATGTATAAAACCAGAATTTAATGGCTTTTAATCATATTATTGTTTTTTTAAAAATTGAGTGAGAGTTTCACTCCAATAACGCAATAACAGAGTTTACGGATAATTACTCTACTGTTGGTGTATCCTCAACATTTTGTTAAAATTAATGAGAGAAGAAGCTTAACATATCTCACTGCCTTTCCAGTTTCCTGTCAGAGGAATTGGCATCTGTCTGTGTAGGCATCATGCTTCATTTTCAAAGTCTGTGTAAATTTTAAGCAGTTTTATAACAGAGTTGACAAGAACTTTGAGATGGACCAAAATTATATATTTTTTAAACTTAAATCTTGCATAATACAGAAAATACACAATGTATAAAACTAAATAAATAAATTAATCTCCAAAAAATAGATTGTTAGACTTAACATCATGTTTAGTCAAGTTGAATGCATGACTGTAGTCGGAGACAGTCAATAATATGGGGTGTAGAAGTAATTTAGTTAATATATTGTGGATAAATTGGGTCTAAAATAAAATAAAGCATTGTTATTCAAATGCATAATTGCATAATTGTTCAAAATTCAAAATATGCATAATTGTTCAAAATTGATTCATTATGATTTTTTTTTTTGATAATAACTAAATCTTTATCATGGAGACGGGAAATGTACCCTGAATTATAGAATGACCCACAGACTGAAAATGTGAATATGGAGCTATAGTTAGTAGTGGGAACGACAATGTGAGAGAAAAAAAACCTAAACATAGCGTGATGGCTATTGTTGGAGTTTGAGACTGGTGTGTTCGGCTTCTCAGTAGCAGGTTTTTCCTAAATGGACAGAGAGTTTGGTTTGTGAGTGGAATTATCTGGAATGATTGTATTATGTTTATCTGGAATGATTGTATTACTAGGAGAGTCTGGATATAATGACGTCTGATATACTTTCTGCACCCTCCCAAACAAAGGCAACTCCTTAAATTGTTCAACATTAATTATTCTCTGAACAGAAGTAAGAATAAAGGTCTGATCACCAGAACTACATTCTAACTCACAAGAAGGAGTCTACCTTCCCAACCTAGAGAGTTAGCAACTACGTTTTAGCTACTTTTGTACATTACAAAGAGGGTTTAATTTCAGTACATATCAAATATATATATATATATATATATATATATATATATATATATATATATATATATATATATATATATATATTCATTCATATATTAATCATATATAACACATATTAAGATAGCAATGCCCACTTAACAGAAAATTTAGATTTTCATCTATTTTATGTATTTTACCAAAATGAACATTCCTGTTAGATGTTAGAAACTGTGACCATATCAAAACCACTAATGAAGCATACTATGCACAGACTAGCCACTAGACTACACATTACAGTACCACACACACACACACACACACACCATCAGTTACACTGCCACCAACCATACACACATTACAGTAGGCCTACACACATGCAGTCAGTCACACTCAAGCATACACACATTCCACAGCACCATGAAAACTACTGCACACACACAATGTAGCACTACACAAACAGACAGACACTCTTAGACCTAATGGCTCTGTTTGTGCCATGTTAATAGATAGATAGATAGATAATTTATTCATCCCAAGGGACATTTTAGAATTTTTATTACCCACCTATGCCCACCGTAAGGAGTGGTGTGGCATCTAACTAAAGAGAGTAAAATATATTTTATCTGATTTAAAAGGCTTTCCCATTCAGGCCACAGGTTATACTGTGAACTGCGTTGCCATGGCTGGGCAGGCATGCCCACAGTCCCGATTAAGGCAGAGACTTAAGAGGTCTTGACCAAGGCCATGTTTATAGGGCTTCATGAACAGGGCCATGTTTATAGGGCTTCATGAACAAGGCCATGTTTATAGAGCTTCATGAACAGGGCCATGTTTATAGGGCTTCATGAACAGGGCCATGTTTATAGGGCTTCATGAACAAGGCCATGTTTATAGGGCTTCATGAACAGGGCCATTGTGTCACACCCTGGAATGTATTCAGCAAGAAAGACCCACAACATCATACTTACGTAATAGAAAGGGAAAAAAGAGCTACACTTACTTACACACCTGCAATAGCTTTGAGTAACTACTTTCAGCCTATAGAAGTGGCGCGGTGGGCCAAGAGCAATTGTCCCAGACCTGACCCCACACACGACCCTGAGCAGCTCCTCATAAACACAGATTAAGTCGAGACTGAACCACCATACCAGTGGTCTGGCTGTGTAGGACTGCTAGGTCGTTTTAGCCTGGAAGAGGGGGTGGTGTTTGTGACCGAGATGGCAGCTGCTAGTCTCGCTAGGGTGTCATGGCAACCATAGGATATGTAATGCCTTCAAGATAGAAGTATGGCATGTTACATTTATAAGAAAAAGTAATCTCCAATGTTGCACACATTTTATTTAATGGTGGTTTTCATATGTAACTCCCTGTCCTCTATGCAGGTATATGGAGGAGAGACATCACATCGGGAAATGGGAGGGGAAATCATATATAATGATTTAAATGGTATATTAATCATATATAATGGTGCTCAGTCTCATCTTTCAAGGATGCCTCAAACATTCATTCTATGCAAAGCCGGTGTATCATATCTTTCATTTGATTTGTTTGGATGTCATGCAGTTGAACTATGTGGCATGTGCTCATTTATAGACAGTCATATAGCACTTTGAGATGTATTTGCAGGTATGCTTATATGCTAGTCAGTTTGCCATGTTCAGGTTTTCTCATATACTGTATTAGTGAGATTGTTATTTGCAGGTATACTCATATTCCAGCATCTGTGATGTTAGCATCATATTTAATCATTCATCTTGAAGCTGTTTTTAATCAGTTCATTTTCAGTGTTTAGGCTAAGCAAAGCTAGAGATATGTGGGGGTCATTAAGTCCTCGCTGTGCTGGTCAGAATCCACTGATAACCACTGATTATTGTAATAAAAGAACAGTTAGACGTAACAGAAACAGGCTTATGGGTTCATGAATACAACTGCAGTTGCCCTTTATGTGCAAAAATGTATAGTGTGCCCAATTCCACAAGATATATTGGTCCTTGGGTCACTTAAAAATCAACATAATAAGCCACACTACTAGCTTTAGCAGACACTATACAGTGTTAGCATTATTAGCAAAATGTCTATCTTACACAGACGCCAGGGTCTGTTTAACCAATATCGTTAGTTGGTGCTGAGACAGGTGACTGTCATTTGCCATATAGTGTTTAGTACAGACATAGATCTTAGATAACCATTTCCCTAACGCCAAAGTTTTTAGCATTTGCTCATAATAGGTGACCAGCATAGAGAGATTTTGCGCTAACACGAGTGACTGTTCGAGCAGTTTTTGCAAACCTAGCCGACTGCTACTGAGGCCTTTGGTGTACATTGTAGCCAACACAGCGTCAGACTAGCGGTGACATCAGCCACCTGACAGGTGAAGTTTGCTGTTGGTACAGGTGATGTTTAGAGAGTTTGCTGCAAACAGGTTTGGTGACTCACAGGACAGGTGATGTTTTTAGCGTAAGTCTGCCTCACTATGTAATACATTTTTCTGCTGTTGCAAAAAGGAAGGTTCCTCACACAGGCTATGCAGGCATCTAGGATAACTCACTTTTTATTTGAAGCAGGGATCTAGGATAACTCACTTTTTATTTGAAGCATGCAGGCATCTAGGACAACTCACGTTTTATTTGAAGCAGGGATCTAGGATAACTCACTTTTTATTTGAAGCATGCAGGGATCTAGGACAACTCACTTTTTATTTGAAATATTGAATGTGATTTGAATTAACACATTTTCAAAAGCATCTGTTGATGTCAGCTATTTGCAGATGTTTTGGTAACTGATGTATCTGTAACATAACTGGTGTAATGCTATTATTAATCATTGTTTCATATAAATTATGATAAGTTAGTGACTTTTTTCAGTCACTACGAGACAGATTATAACCCAAATGCACAAATTAGTGTTTAGTGCCACAGCCAAGTTTAGTGCCACAGCCCATCCCCTAACTATGAGTGTGACTTGGGAATGTGGAGTAATTGACTCAGGAATCAGGTACAAGAATATATGTTATTATTATATACATATATAATCTATGTCATATGATAATGTTATATAAAATACATCTACAGCCCTTTCAAATATTAAAAATACTAAAATAGTGCCACAGTCGCCCATTTAAATCAGATATCATGTCTGTAAACAACTTTGTCTGAATACCATTACCACAGTTTGGGGACCCAAACTACACTTGCCTTCCTGGTACACTTACTTTCTAGGGTGATACATCTTACACCACTTGTGAATGTTAACATGTTCCAGTCACAGAGGGGCATTAAATATAACACCTATGGATCTGAATGATACTCCAAACTTCCCTCTACTGGGGCCCCAGTTCTACAATTAAAATGAGACTAATTTATTAGTAATTATTAGAATATTGAACAATGAACGAAACGAGGAGAATACTGATGACACATTTCTCATTCCTGATAACTGAAATATAGGTGGCCTCAAGTAGCTTCACAATTACCCACAATGCATCGGTAGCATTGGTATATTTGTATTTCCAAATTGGCATTTGTATGAGCAGGTGGGTTAACAGAAACAGAAACACTGGCAATGGTTACTGCTGATATCTATACTTACATATACAACCAATTAGATTACTCATTGAAGCATCTCAAAATGATGTCTTTGTCTGTGATGTTGGTGTGTGTCTTTAGACTGTTCATAGCACCTTCCATGGGGAGAATGCATAGCTTGTGTGTTACACATGGTCACTAGGCCATGTGGCAGAAATCATAAATACTTTATAGAAGTATTAACAGAATTGTCTTTCCGTTGTATGAAAATGAAATGATGTAGATGTGTTCAAATAGATTGAGATGAACTGCAGGATGTGATAGTGTGGAGTGAGAGAGAGTGCGTGTGGGGGGGGGGGGGGTTACATTATGTGCAATCAGATAAGGTAATTACTGTGGTATGGCTTCTTTCAAGGATGTGTGTGTGTGTGTGTGTGTGGAGTAAATCTCTATGGGAGGTGGACCTCTCTTTACGTTCTACCAGTTATCAATTTAAAACCACAACAGAGATTGCAACTTAATATTTGATAGTGTACAAGAGTGTACAACAAGGTTTCATTACAATTTTCTTACCCCTTTACTTGTCATGATGGAAAAAAAATAATCATGTCAGTGGTTGACAGGTAGGAAACTGAAGTTATTTTGAACGGTCATCATTTGCTTACATCTGTAGCTATTGATTGCTTTATGTACATTTTTACTGTGGGAATGTGTTTGGAAGACGCCTAAACAGGCCACCTTTTCATGTTTACATTAGCAACGAAGCTGCCATGGCGATGTGGTTGTTATGACATGTTGAACGGAACATAAGACCATCCAATGAGGACATGGCAAAGAGAGAGAGGAATGTGATCAGGGCAAGGGGAGAACTTGTGAGACTGGAAGAGGTGCGCTACAGGTATCCTCCTCTCAGATCAACTGTCTGTCTCCCTGCTTCCTCTTGTGTGCCCTGTGGTGGTCACTCCAGAACATTTGACCTGCCAAGTCTTCTTTTTTCTTGAACTTTTCTGGCATTTCAATGGTATTTTCTTTTGTTTGTTTTTCATACGTTTGATTACTTGAATGCTTACTGTGATGCTTAAATGTGAATTTATGGTTGATGGTTCATAAGTTGTATATTTTTTCATAAACCAATATATGAGACATTGAAACCAACTCAAAAACACTGTTCTCTGGCTTGATTCCACAGACACCACTGGGTGGGGTTTTCATGGTTCATGGTGTCACTCTGCGAGCTGGGTGGCTTAACACAACTGGATTTTCATGGGGCTCATAGCTTTAATCTCAAACCATGCATCCAGCACAATGACAATGGCCAGCAATATTCACACAATATTCTCACAAGAACCAAATGACCACGGTTCATTCAGAGCACCACATATCCTTGGCTCAGAGTAGCCATGTTCCACATAATGATAGCAGATGCCAGTAATTCAAATATGTAAACGTGTCCGCTCACTTATGACAGATAGAGAGGCTATAACTGCTATGTGTAATGGGTTATATCAGAAGGCCCCTACCAGTGATCTGTGGCCCTATACTCAACTGTGCACTCGCAACATAAGGAAGTCGTTAAGGTAGAGGGTGATTAACCACCAACACTCATGTCCCATGCTAGCAGTACTCCATCCCAGCCGAAAAGCCATGCTACAATGCTACAATTACATTTGTTTCAACACTGAAAAGCCATGCTACCATGCTACAATTACATTTGTTTCAACACTGAAAAGCCATGCTAGAATGCTCCAGTGCTACAATGCTCCAATTACATTTGTTTCAACACTGAAAGCCATGCTACAGTGCTCCAGTGCTCCAGTGCTACAATTACATTTGTTTCAACACTGACTGTGTAGGTAGAACTGTAGCTGCAACATGCCGTTGGTAAGTAAAACCCTGTTCTAAAACAATTCCTATTTTCTCCAAATTAGGCAGCAACACTTCAGTTTTATTCCACTTGCTATCTTTGGAATCTCCACTCATGAATTAGAAGTCAAGCCCAACGGCAAAATCCTATATTTGACTTTTTAAACCTGATAAAGCTGGTAAAGTTTCGCTTTAAAATCTACTCTGTTAGAGAAGTCCTTATCTCTCATGGAAAATACAGTGACTGAATTTGTTCAGATGTTTTCTCCAAAGTTCTGATCAGCTCTAAAAGTCTTTTACATTGGCTTTATTCTGGATTAAACTCATAAAACGCATTTCCTTAGTCATTTATCCTACATCAATGGATTAAACCACTTTTGAACCAACTGGTTTAAATGTATGTTTTTGGTTAGTAAAATATTCTCTAGATTAAACTGAAATAGTTTTTCAATCCAAAACAAGCAGGCCAAACATAATGCAGATATGATTAAAATAGCTCCTTTAAGTTGTTCTAAGTTGTCTCCCTCTTCTTGTCCTATAGGCACTCGTATATTAGCAGAACGAAGTAGGCGGGATGGTACGTGTGATGGGATCCCCTCTTCAAATGTTTCTCATAATCGTACCCTAATATCCACCCTAATCCTACCCTACCCTTAATATCCACCATAATCCTACCCTACCCTTAATATCCACCATAATCCTACCCTACCCTTAATATCCACCAAAATCCTACCCTAATCCTACCCTACCCTTAATATCCACCATAATCCTACCCTAATCCTACCCTACCCTTAATATCCACCATAATCCTACCCTACCCTTAATATCCACCATAATCCTACCCTACCCTTAATATCCACCATAATCCTACCCTATATTAATACTGCATATACCATAATCCTACCCGACCCTTAATATCCACCATAATCCTACCCTACCCTTAATATCCACCCTAATCCTACCCTACCCTTAATATCCACCAAAATCCTACCCTAATCCTACCCTACCCTTAATATGCACCATAACCCTACCCTAATCCTACCCTACCCTTAATATGCACCATAACCCTACCTTACCCTTAATACACACCATAACCCTACCCTACCCTTAATATCCACCATAATCCTACCCTATCATGAATATGCATCATAACCCTACCTTACCCTTAATATTCACCATAATCCTACCTTACCCTTAATATGCACCATAACCCTACCCTACCCTTAATATTCACCATAACCCTACCCTACCCTTAATACACACCATAACCCTACCCTACCCTTAATACACACCATAACCCTACCCTACCCTTAATACGCACCATAACCCTTAATACACAGACCCCCCCTTCACCCTAGGCCCCCCTAAAGGCCCCTGTAGATCAGGAGAGTCCTCCACGCTGCACTGAGAGCATGCACTGTGGCGTCACGTCTGTGGACATCCTGAAGCTGCATATGAACGTCCCCATAGTCTCACCACGCTCCACCTGAACGTCCCCATAGTGTGGTCACGCTCCACCTGAACGTCCCCATAGTCTCACCACGCTCCACCTGAACGTCCCCATAGTGTGGTCACGCTCCACCTGAACGTCCCCATAGTGTGGTCACGCTCCACCTGAACGTCCCCATAGTGTGGTCACGCTCCACTTCACGCTCCAGCTGAACGTCCCCATAGTGTGATCACGCTCCACTTCACGCTCCACCTGAACGTCCCCATAGTGTGATCACGCTCCACTTCACGCTCCACCTGAACGTCCCCATAGTGTGATCACGCTCCACCTGAACGTCCCCACAGTGTGATCACGCTCCACTTCACGCTCCACCTGAACGTCCCCATAGTGTGATCACGCTCCACTTCACGCTCCACCTGAACGTGCCCATAGTGTGATCACGCTCCACCTGAACGTCCCCATAGTGTGATCACGCTCCACCTGAACGTCCCCATAGTGTGATCACGCTCCACTTCACGCTCCACCTGAACGTCCCCATAGTGTGATCACGCTCCACTTCACGCTCCACCTGAACATCCCCATAGTGTGGTCGCGCTCCCCCTGAACCCCGTGCTATTCTATCCTCTCTGACGATCACGGCCTCTGTGAAGAACAGAGCCAGTAGACGGGGAGAGGCCACAGACTGTTCTCCGGTTGTGTTGTTGTGTCCATCCTGCTCATCACTTCATCATTTCTGTAGGGTTTGTATCTGGTATTTCATAATGTAATATCAGGTCAAGAGCATATAAACAGAAGTGTCCCTCTCTCTTTCTTTCTGTCTATCTCTCTCTTTCTACAGAGGGTTTACTCTGATCTGTTACATGTACTGTATCAGTCAATCCTGTTGAATCTCCTGTGGATCTCTTATGTCTTAATGAATCTCTCATGTTGATGTGACAGGGTATTGTAACATTTGAATGACTTGTGTACTCCATACCAGTTATTTTATTGTTTATTATCTGCATTTTTAATTATTTTACAAAACTTACCATTTTCAAGTATGTTTTGATTTAATTTCTTATTTTCTGTTCCCGTTTATGTATTCATTGATTGACTTGTTTTATATCAATTACATTTGCCTTTCAGAAATCTCCATCATGTTGCACCATTTGTGTTTTGTTTATGGTATGGTATGAAGTTGTTGTGATCTGCCTGATTTCATGACATCATCTGGGGATGGAGAGATAACTGTCTGACTAATGAGGTTCTCAGGGTTCCATGTGATGTCATTTATGCAATGCTGTGCAATGCATGTGTGCACTGTGTGTGTGTGTGTGTGAGAGAGAGTGATACATTTTCTGTGTGTGTGTGTACTGTATCTGTTGTCTGGCACAGTGAAGTGGTGTCAAGAGGTGGATTTCAAGACAGTAATGTTTTATATGTTTGTAGTGTATGTGTGTATGTGTGTGTGTGTGTGTGTGTGTGTGTGTGTATGTGTGTGTGTATGACACCTCTTTGCTGCTGTGAATTGTAATAATGTCACCTCGTGTCCA